>NC_033654.1:450412-457812 GCF_001601855.1 Plasmodium reichenowi | reverse complement strand
TTAAAAAAAATTAAAAAATAAAAATATTTTATTAAAAATAACATAGATAAAAAAATGAAAAATAAAAATAAAATAGTTAAAAAAAAAAAAAAAAAAAAAAAAAAAGGAAAAAAAAAAAAAAAAAAAAAAAAAAAAAAAAAAAAACTACTAGAAATATGTAAATATATATATATATATATAATATATATATGTGTATATTAAATATAATGAAAGAGAAATGCAAAAAATAAGAAAGTAAATAAATATTTTATGTATAATATATATATATATATTATATATATGTGTAGCATTAAATATATTAAAAATATTATGTACACACATTTTAGATATTTGTCGGAATTGTGTGGAGTTATAATTTTTCAGGGATGGAAAAAATAAAAACGATTGTACCTCTAATAATAGGAGCATATGGATTAAGTTTGAGTAGTTATAAGATTTATGAAGACAAGAAAAAAAGGGGATGGGAAAAAATAAATGGGCAGGTGGATAAGGTTACATTACGATATGACAAGAATTTTTTTCAAAGATCTTACTATTTATATGTTAGTTATCATTTTTTTTTAGATAACAAGAAATTCATACATAATAAAGAATATAAATTAGAAACACATCTGTTTTCAGGTAATAAAGAAGGCAAAGATAATAATAACAAATTAAATGCAAATAATATAACGAAAGAAGATATTAATCCAAATATATATACACAAAATATATTTGATCAAGTATGTAAAGAGAAAAATATTACTATTATATATAATCCTAATAATAAAAATGAAACAGATCCTTTAATATATATAAAGGAAAATTCTATTTTATCAAATTATAATTTTATTGGTAGAATGAAAAATAAACTATTATGTGTAAAAACGTGCGTAATTAATAAAACAAAAAATTTACTTAAAATAAACACATTAAAAAAAAATTGTGAAAAACAAAAATATACAAATGATAAGAATGAAAAAAAAAATAAATCAGCAGATCAACAAGAATTTATTAATGAAAATAATTTATCTCTTTTTGAAGATATTAATAAAAACTCTTATGATTCCCAAAATTTTAAGAGACATTTAATTAATTCTTATGATATTAATAATTTATTTCCTATGTATATGCTTTCATGTAGTTTGTTTTTGTTTTCCTCCTTTTTTTTAAAAAGAAGAATTCACGCCGTGAAAAAGAAAATATCTCAACAATAAATAAAATTATATATAAAAAAAATAAATACATATTAAATAAATAAATAAATAAATAAATATATATATATATATATATAAATCATATTATATATATATGTTTCTTTAAAAAAAATACGAAAAAAAAGAAAAAGAAAAAGAAATAAACACATAAATAAATATGCACATTATATATATATATATATATATATATATATATTTTTATTTATTTATTTACTTGTGTGGTCACAAATTATTCACTCTTTATGTCAAAGAGCTTCGTAAAAATATTAGGAGGTAATTTCACCTTGCCAATTTCAAACATCTTCTTCTTTCCTTCATTTTGCTTTTCAATCAGTTTTCTTCTTCTGGTAATATCTCCACCGTAACATTTGGCTGTTACATTTTTTTTAAGAGGTTTAATTTTTTCAGAAACAAAAATTTTCGATTCTAGTGCTGCTTGTATGATAATAAGGAATTGATGAGGATTAATTAAATTTTTTAATTTGGATACAAGTTTTCTTGATTTGTCCTCATAATTTAGTTTATGTGCTAGAAATGATAAAGAGTCTATTTTCTTTTTATTTATATATATATGAATTTTATATAATTCACTAGGTTTATAAATAATAATATTTTCATAACTCATAGATCCATATCCTTTAGTAGATGATTTTATTTGATCTAGAAAATTAATAAGTATTTCTGATAAAGGCATTTGAAATAAAAAAATAATTTGATCATTCATAATTTCTTTTTTAATAAAGATGCCTCTTCTTTTAAAGCATTCATTCATTATATATTTCTGATAAATTTCTGGTGTTATAATATTAGTTTTAACATATGGTTCATATATAGTATGTACTACATTTTTTGTTGGGATATCATTAACATTACTTGTCATAAAAAAGAAAGAATCATTAGAGGATATTTTATCCATTTGTTCAATATACATATTTTGTATATCAAAATTTTTTTCAAGTAATTTTTCTTTTAATCTTTTATCCATATATTTTTCTTTTACTCTTATTAAATAATTAACAGATGGTGCTGTTACGATAGTGTCAATATTATATTCTCTTCTTATTCTTTCTTGAATTATATTTAAATGTAATAAACCATTAAATCCGCACTTAAAACCTTTACCTAATGTTTCACATATATATTTTTTAAAAGAAAAAGAACTATCGTTTAATTTTAATTTATTTAATGACATTTCTAATTCATTGGACTTCTTATCATTCACACAATAAATGTTACAATAAACAGATGGATACGATGCTTCTATTTTGTTAGCAGCAATGCTTTTTATATTAATGTCATTTTTTTCCGAAATGGGAAAGGCATTATCATTTCCTTGGATACTACAAGAAAAGTTTTCTTTTTCTGTTATATTATCCTTTATACGGTCATCATTTTTATGAATATTAAATGTTCCTTCCTTTTTATGTTCATGATCATATATTATTTCTTCTTTATTTCGTTCATATCTTTCATCATCTTTTATTTCATTATATTGAAATGATTTTATCTCTCCATTTTCATCACATTTTACTTGTCCTTCATTTTCATCACATTTTACTTGTCCTTCATTTTCATCACATTTTACGTGTCCTTCATTTTCATCAAATTTTACTTGTCCTTCATTTTCATCACATTTTATTTGTCCTTCATTTTCATCACATTTTATTTGTCCTTCATTTTCATCACATTTTATTTGTCCTTCATTTTCATCACATTTTATTTGTCCTTCATTTTCATCACATTTTACTTGTCCTTCATTTTCATCACATTTTATTTCCCCTTTATTGTGATGGATCAAATATTGTTTACCCTCATCACTTAAACGTTGCATAATATTTTTGTCCCTTTCAAGGTTTATCTTTTTAAAATTAATAACAAACTCATTATTATTATTTTTCTTAATAATATCTTTATTTACTATAGTTTCACTTATTTGAATATCATCACAATTTCTTATATTTGAACATACATATGCTATATCCCCTTGAGATATAACATCCGTAGGTTTCATCTCTGGGACTAGATATCCAACTTCTTGTATAATATAACTCTTTGCACTGTTAATAAAAAAGATTTCTGTTTTTTTTCTTAATTCTCCATTAAGAACTTTAATAATTAATACCACCCCTTTATATTGATCAAAAAAGGAATCAAAAACAACACCTCTAAAAAAGCTATTGATGGTATTTATTGGTGGGGGGATATCACTAATAATTCTTTGAAATAACATTTTTACATTCTTACCATATTTTGCTGAAATTTTCAAAATTTCGTTTTCTTTAAAATTAAATTTATTAATCAAATCATCTTTTATTTTATCATATAAACATGTACTTAAATCTATTTTATTAATAACGGGTATTATTTTTATATCATGTTTTTTTAATTCAAAAAATATATTTAAGGTTTGTGATTGTATACCTTTACCTCCATCAATTAAAAGGATAGCACCTTCACACACATTTAATGATCTTTTTACTTCATGATAAAAATCGAAATGTCCAGGAGTGTCAATCAAATTAAATATATAATTATTATAATGCATTCTTACAGCTTTTAATTTTATTGTTATACCCTTTTCTCTTTCTAAACACATCATATCTAAAAATTGTTCTTGCATCCTTTTTTTTTTAATTGTATTTGTAAGTTCTAAAAATCGATCAGCTAACGTAGATTTACCACTATCGATATGTGCCAAGATGCAGAAATTACGAATATATTTTTCTTTGCATTTTTCAGATTTTAAATGTACAATCGTATTATCATTTAAATTATCGTATAATTCATTATCTGATGGATAATTCATTTCTTTTTTTACTTCACTGGAACATTCATTTAAAATATTATTATTTGATGATACAGAACAATTTGATAAATCATTTATTCTATTCTGATTACACATATTTTCAGAATATTCTTTTTTAATATTATAATATTCCTTGTCATTTCTGTCCACGTCATTCCTGAACTCTTCATCAGAGAGCAAACTATCGTTATCATTTATTTTTGCCTGAATAATATTACACTTTTTACACTTATGATAATATATTTTATTTTTTTTATCATTATTTTTATTAAATAAAAAATTCTTCACATTTGAAATATAATTTAAATATAAAGAAGTATTCATAAAATTATAATCATCTTTCTTATTCTCCTCTCTTTTGTATTCAATCTTTCCATAACCATTTCTCCTTTTTGTGGTATATATTTTGTTTTCCCATATGGTCAAATAATTTTTTTTTTTTTTGGCTAGCCATTTTTTTTTTATTTTTTTTTTCGAATTCGAAAAATTATTAAAGCATAGTCTTTTTTTTAAGTCACTTATATTTTCGCATATACATTTAATATTATATAAGATGAGAAATACTATAAGAACCCATAATCTTCTTTTATTAACTGAAGTATAATTCATTAAAATGATGGAAGCTGCTCATTGGTGTGTGCTTTTTTTTTTTTTTTTATCCATTAAAGCTGATTATATATAAAACCAAAAAGGAACTTAATCTTTTAAAATAACAAAAATGTATATAATATATATATATATATATATATATATATTTATATCAATATAATTATCGTATAACTAATAATAATAATAATTATTATTATTATTATTATTACATCTTTTAATGATATGTTAGTAAAACATAATTATCATTCTCTTTTTTTTTTTTTTTCTTTTCCTTTATTTACGATAAGGAAATATTATACAAGCCGTTCAAATATATTTATTCATATATATATTCAACTTTTTTCTTTTTAATATTTATTTTATTTACCAAAAGATATATTTCATAGAATGAACTTTCATGATTTTTTAAAAACAAAAGTTACAGAAAAAAATATCAAATAAGTGTAAAATGTAAAATCTTATATATGTATAAGAACATTTTAAAAAAAAAAAATAAATAAATAAAATAAAATAAAATAAAATGAAATAATAATAAAAATAAAACAAATACGAAGGAGTGATCAAAAATATGAAAACAATAAAAATGTAATGTAAAATAAAAAATTATTCCCAAGGAATAAAAATAAATAAATATATATAAATAGATACAATACATATATACATATATATATATATATCTAATGTGTTTTTTTAAAAAATGTAAATATTTTAAAAAATACATTTACTGTATATATTCCATTTCTGCTTTATTTTTTTCTTTATATGTTCCAAAAAAAAATAAAAAAAAAAATAATAATAATAATAATAAATAATAATAAATAATAATAAATAATAATAAATAATAACAAATAAATATATTTAATATATACATATTTATATTTATTTATTTATTTATCTATCTATCTATGTTTATATTCAATTCAGAGCAGCTTGTAAATTTACAGATAAGTTGTGATGAAACGTTTGATAATTTGTTATGTCATCAATTTTTTGATTTAATATAATTGAATAAATGTTTTCCCATACTTTTTTATGTTTTTTCTTTTTCATAACTAATGATTGTAAATTATTCATATCACTTTTAGTATATTTATTTTTATTTAACCAATATTGTTTCATTGATTTTGATATTTTGTTTCTGGTTTCTTGGGAAGGAGAATTGAATTTTTTACTTTTACTTTTTTTTATGAAATATTTTCGTTGACCTTCTAATGTTTTTAATTTATATTCCTTATCATATTTCCATTTATTTTTGACAGTGTCTGATATTTTTTTGTTATGATCAATACTACGTTTTCTAAATGATTTAATCATTTTTTTTCGAAATTCATGATTTTTCCATTTCTTCTTCATAATTAATCTAAGTTTTTCTTTCATTCTTGTTTTGGATTCTTCAGACAAAAATCTCTTTTTCTTTTTCTTCTCAGCAATGTTTTCTATATTGTTTATATTGTTTTTATTTTCTATGTTGTTTTTATTTTCTATGTTGTTTTTATTTTCTATGTTGTTTTTATTTTCTATATTATTTTTATTTTCTATGTTGTTTTTATTTTCTATGTTGTTTATATTTTCTTTTGTTTTTTGATTTTTTTCATCCAACTTACCTTCCTGAAATATTATATTTTGTAAACCCATTTGTTGCACCTGAACGCTGCTAATATCATCGTAAGTATTACTAATATATATCCCTTCCGTATTATCCTGTTCATTAATACTATTGTATCCATCAATAATTGTATTGTCATATTTGTTTGTAGAACAATTAATGGTATTCATTTTATTTATAGTATTATTAGATATAGAACGTATAGAAAAGATTCTATTTTTATTATTTAATTGATCACAATTATATAAGTTATTAAATATAGAATTATTAAAATACATTTGTTGTAAACATTTTTTCTTGTATAATATATTATCATATTTTATATTCTGAATATTTAATTTAAACATGTTATAATTTATAGTTCCTTCATAGTTACACTTTTTTTTATTATTACATCTAGATATATAAGAAGAATGAAACAAAAAATGGTAGTTATTTATCTTGCTTTTTTTCATGCATTTTTGAAGAACCTTTTTCCCTGTATGTAATATACAAAAGGAAGAATATTTTTTCCTCTTTATTATTTCTACATAATCATTATTATCACATAATGCTTTATGAATAAGTCCATATAATGGTTTAGTTAATCTCTTATAATATTCTGTATTTTTATTGTTACTCGTAAGATTATATTTATTAAATTTTATTCTTATATTTTTCCATTCATTTTGTGTCTTATTTGTATTATAGTAATTTACATCGGACATCATATTTTTAAACTTCTTTTCATATATGTAAATACTTGCACTGGATTTTATATTAAATATTATAAGTAACAAAATATATAAAATGGATATATTTATAATAACATACATGTGAAAGGCAAGGTATAAATAATAATAAAAAAAAAAAAAAAAGAATAAAATAAAATAAAAAGCTATAAATTAAAAAGAAAAAGAAATGAACAATATTTAAATTAAAAAAAAAAAAACACACAAAAAAATAATAAAATGAATATATTATACCACCATTTTATAAATTAATATAAATAATACAAAGACTTAAAAAAATAAAATAAAATAAAGGATGAAATAACATATAGTGGTGTGTATTACAAAAAAAAAAAAAAAAAAAAAAAAAAAGAAAAAAAAAAAATTATATATTAAAATTTATCATAATTTAAAGAAAAATGAGGCAATAAGTATATATACACAAACAAACAAATATATGTATAAATATATAT
>NC_033654.1:449116-450124 GCF_001601855.1 Plasmodium reichenowi | reverse complement strand
ATAAAAAAAAAAAAAAAAAAAAAAAAAAAAGGAAAAGAATAAATGTATATATTAAAATTTATCATAATTTAAAGAAAAATGAGGCAATAAGTATATATACACAAACAAACAAATATATGTATAAATATATATATATATGTAAATATATTCTTTTTTATAAAAGTACATCCACACAAAGATTTATATTGGGACTTTTAAAATGAATATAAAACATTATTATTATTACATTTTTCATCCTTCATTTTTCTTTCTTTCTTTATTTCTTTTTTTATCATATTCCTTCTACCAAGATGAGTGATTAGCTGATTCCTCTTAGATGTTTTTTAAAATTTCTCATAATATTAAATTGGTTGTATAATTATAAATATATATATTTTTTTTATGTGTGTGTATATATTAAGGGTAGTTTTTTATCATCTTAAATCTTCAGGAATAACAAAAAAAAAATGTACATATATATATATATATATATAATATATTACTTCTTATTATAATTGATTTATTAGAAATCGTCCTTTTTTTAGAAAATATAATTATTCAACACTTTCTTTATGGTATATTACTATATAAGAAACATTTTGTTATTTCTTATAATATTTTACACATGTATTTCAATAGATAACAGAAAAAATTTTATCTTTTATTATATTATCATTTTGTTATATATTAAATAGTTAGCATTATTTAATATATATATATGTTCACATAACCTTTAAGAATAAATTAAAAAAAAATAACAAAAGGTTTTTTTTTTTTTCTTCAAGAAATTAAAAAAAAAAAATAAATAAATAAATAATAATAAATAAAAAAAATAGGAAAAAATAAATTTATATAAAAATATAAATAATTATATACAATATGTAACACATTTATTTTTTTATACAATACTTCAAAAAAAAAAAAAAAAAAAAAAAAAAAAAATTATGATATGAACATATATATATATATAAACTTAGCACATTTTATAAAATGAACAATGAACTTTTAAGAATATTTCATTCAAAATTA
>NC_033654.1:440780-446216 GCF_001601855.1 Plasmodium reichenowi | reverse complement strand
TTTTTTTTTTTTAATATTTTTTTTTTTTTTTAAAATTTATATTTTTTATTAAAAAAAAAAAATTTTTTTTTTTTTTTTTTTTTTTTTTTTTTTTTTTTTTTTTTTTTTTTTTTTTTTTTTTTTTCTCCTATATTAAAATTATTTTCCTTTAAGGTTTATTAATCTCCTGGTTCTTTTTATCACGTTTGTTTTTTTATTTATTAATTCCGTTTTTAATTTATTTAATATAACTTTTAAACATTTAATTAATATTCATTTAATTATTCTTTTTAATTTTGTTAATTTGTATTTACCTTTTGAATAAATGTTATTTCTTTTTTATATATATATTTTTTAAATTATTTTTTTTTATATTATGAAAATATGATAAACAGTGGAGAAAAGGAATATATAAGTATCTCGGATTTTTTATATATGAATGTAGAAGGTAATTTATAAAAAAGAAGGAAACATATAATAATTTAATAATATACCTTGATGTAATGTATATGTATTTATAATAGCTAAAATTACATGTTACTACTATATATAAATATATATATATATATATATATATATATTTATTTATTTATTTATTTATTTATTTCTTAATTTTTGTAGATCTGAAAGATGATGAAGAAATAAAACAAAAAGATTTTTCTTATAGAAAATACGTCTGTTCGCTCGAACTAGGAGACAAGAAATTAGATTGTGGTATCCACCCAGAAAAGAGATTATCAATAATTGATTGTGAAGAAAGGAAATATATAAATGATGAATTATCATATGATGATATAATTTTTATCATAGACCATTTGTTATTAAACTTAGTAAAATTACTTAAAGGAAATCATCCTTTTTTAACCGTCCTAAGTTGTTATTATTTGCATGATTCAAAAGTTATTAATTGTAAAGACAATGGTTATTTTTTAGAAGAGGTATTTATGAAATGGCTATCTGCCTTTTCTTATGATAAAATATATATGGATATTTTTAAAAATGATAATAAAGAATTTATAAAATATATTGAAAAACGTGATGATCCAAAAAAAAATATTAATAAAAATAAAGTTGCAGATAATAAAAAGGATAATAATAAGGACAATAATATGGAAAGAAAAGAAGAAGAAGAAAAAGAAATAGAAAAAAAAAGTGATAGAATTAATATAAATTATAAAAATAATAATAATAATAATATACATAATGATAATATATGTGAAGAGAATACATTTAAAAATATTTGTGAAGAGGATTATGTAGAAAATAAAATGTTTTTATTCTTTCAATTATTTCTAATTTTTTATGCCTCTTCATCTGAACTAATCGATTATGTTATAACCCAAAATAATTTTGTACACAGAGATGACTACAAGTGTGGTTTAGTAACTCTAAATGATTGCTTATTATATCATTGTAGAAATAGAAGAGCATATATCTTAAAAAATTTATTTATAATAAAAAGATGTTTTACAAAATTTTTTACCCAATATGAAGAAAATAAAAAGAAAAATAAAGATATAATTTATATTTTAAAAAGAATAAAATTTATTATATATTTCACCTCTCTCTTAAATCAACTAATATTTGATATGTGTGAAAGTAATAAAGATTCGATAAAAGAAAATTGTAAACAAATATTAAATTGTATAAATAGTATAGATAATTATATGAATTGTAATATAAATGAAAAAGGTGCTGTAAAAAATAAAATGTTCAAGATGATACAAGAAGAAGAAAAAAAAAAAAAAAAAAAATTATATTTTAATAAATATTTTTTAATGTATAAAATGACACATGTTAGTAAACATGTAACAAAGTTAACCATATCTGAAGGATATTTATTTTATAAAAATATTATAACTGATATTCAATATATTGCTGATTATATTAAATTAATTAATATGAAATCATCATTTTTTGATATAAAAAATATTTTACATTATTTAAAATTCTATTCAAAAAGTTGTAATGTATTAATTAAATGTATATTCAAATGTTGTCTTACTCAAATAATACAAGTGGAAAAAAAGGAATTTGCTAAATTTGAAAAGGAATATATATTAACACAACGAAGTAAAGTATCACAGCACTTACATAATAATAAAAAAAATGTAGAAAAGGGGAAAAATAATTCTTGTCATATTATGGGAAACAAATTTCATACTAAAAACGAGAAAAGAGAAGATCTAGAAATTGATAAACAAAAAAAAAAAATTATATATAATGATGATGTGGAAATATTTGAAAGTGATGATGAGACACAAAAAAATATAAAAAATATAAAAAATAACAAGAATAAGGAATTAAAATGTTTTGTGAGTTCTTTTGAAAGTGAATTAAAGGATTATTATTCTATTTTTTTTGATTTATATCAAAATCATAATGTAGAAAGTGTCGATTCGAATGAGTTGTTAAACAAAAAATTATTAGATAACGTTAAGGATAATATATTTGTTAATATGTTTTTGTTTCTATTTTACAATGAATCCTTTATAATAATAGAAGAGTTGCTTAAAGAAAATGAACAGTTCTATGTAAAAAATATTATATTTAACGATTTAATATATTTCGGATTTTCTGCTAATTTGTTAATGTTATTTAATAATTTTGCTTATACACCTGATACATTATTTTATTTTGTAGAAAATGAATTAAAAATAGATACAGGATATAACTATGATAAGAATATTGAGCATAATGATATACTGAAAAATATTTTTTGTGAAAAGGAAATGAATAAATTCGTTCGATTATTACGTTTAAATTTTGGTTATCTAGTAAATTACATGGAAAAGGAAAGTTCCATTGTGGAAATATTTGACGAGTTAGAAAATTTTATAAAACAATATGATATAATTAAGTGGGAGGAAATAAATGGAAATATAAACGAGAAGCAATTAAATGCACATATGAGTAAAGACAAATTAAAAGGACATCTTATAAATAAAGATAAATTAAGCGATTATGACAGTGGTGATGATTATGATTATAATAGTAGACATTTTTATAATAATATAAAGAATAATACTATTATTTCTAGCCCATTTTGTTATCGAAAATATTTTAAGAATGAAGATGAATATAAAAATTTTATTAATATTACACAAAAAAGAATGAAATTTACAATTCTTTGTAAAGTTTTTAATTTATTTTCTCAATATCTTGAAATAGTTATCAAAAAGATATTTAAATATTCATTTTTATTACCTGAAAGGGAATATTCCAAATTGTCAAATTTTCATGTTGATATGCGTATTTTATATACGTTAATGAAAATATTAACATATAACTTTAAAATATATAATATGGACAAAGAAATTGAAAGTATAGAAAATTATTATACTAGTATATTACAAACGATATTAATAGATTATAATTGTTTAGGTTTATATATAAATTTATTATCAGATCAAGAATATTCTTTTACATATTATGTGATGTCTATTTGTTATAAAGAATTATCTTATATATTACAACATGGTTATAATAATAGAAATAATACAGAAGATATAAATAAAAATAAATATTCTTTATATTATTTTATATTATATTTATACTCAGATTTTCTTATGACATACTTTATTTATCTTTCTTATACGAATAAGGATTCAAATAAATTAGAAGAAGATTCTTTTTATTTGAAACATAAAGCCTGGAGTTTTAGTTATCCACATTATTGTAAAATGGATTTATATAGTTTTCAACTTAATAAATCTTTACTTATATCACTTTTTCTTACAAAATATTTAAAAATTAATATGTCCCGTTCATCTTGTTTATCCCATAATAATAATGATGATTTTCATATAGGCCTTAAAAAAAAAATTAAAAATATAAATGAAATCAAAGAAAGTTATCAAAATTATAAAATACTTATTAATAAATATTCAAATTTAATTATGAGTAAAAATTCCGTACCTTACAAAATTCGTCTATTCGAAAAATCGGATAATAATTTTGATATGCAAAATTATTTTAAACAATATGTAAATGAAATTGATAAATACTTAAAAATTATTAAACATAAATATGACAGTTATTCATTTATAAATATATATATAAATGCATTGAAAGCAAATATAAATTCTTCTTACAAAAAATTACCTCCATTTTGTTTTGAAAATATCTCTATCTTTTTAAACCCGGATTATGAAGTCGTAAGGAATCATCCTTTCTTTTTAAGTTTGCAAGAAAAAATTAAAAAATGAAATTATAATTAAAAGGAGGAAAATATTATACGACGTATATATAAATGGAAGTACCACTGTGTAGATATGTATATGTATATGTATATATATATATATATATATATATATATGTGCATAATTTTGCAAAATATGGAATTACACAATTTGTCTTTTTATTTATAAGATTTATGTAAGTTATTAAATATATAGCTAATTTATTTTTATAATTATAGCTAGCTGATTTTTTTTTTTTTTTTTTTTCATTTTTCTTTATAATTATTTTTTATTTTTTTAAATAGCTAGTTTGTTCATATACATATTTCAAAGATAATATAAAAACATATTTGATTCATTTTATAAAGTTTGTAAATATTTTGTTAATATAAGTGATGTTTTTTTTTTTTTTTTTTTTTCTTTCTTTTGTTATTTTAATAAATACTTGATATTTTATAAGATTTATTTATATCTTAATAAAATGTTTAATTTGTTTCCTCAAATGTTTGTTAATCGCTTTGAATGCTGAGTAAAAGTTGTAAAACAGGAACAAAAAAAAAGGGGAAAAAAAAAATTGAGGAAGGCAAATATCCATCAAAAAGGAAAAAAGATGAAACATTAGGTATAATAATAAAAATAAATATAAATAAATAAATAAATATATATATATATATATATTTTTTTTGTTGTATTATATGAAAAAAGCAATTACTTATTTAATTATATAATCTAAAAATGTTCATTCCTTTTTAAATGTATCAAAATTTTGAATTTCATTATCACTTGATGACAAAATAACATTATTCATGTCAGTTATTTTTCTGTCGTCCGATGAATACGTTCGTGAATAATTTTTATCCAAGTTTAAATATTCATATTTTAATTTCTCAATGCTTTTTGATAAATTTTTAAATTCTTTATATAACATTGGAATACTTTTCTTTATTTCATTTAACCTCATATTATCATGAGTAGACAAAATCTTTTTGTCATCATTTATTGTTTGGCATATTTTCAATTTATTATTTAATTTTCTTAACTGTTTTAGTCGATTATTTTTCTCTAATTTCTTATATACTTTGAACATGTAGAAATAAGAAGGTAAATTTCGGAAGTACTTTAATTTCAATTCAATAAGCAAGAAATAAAATTCGGAAAGTGCAACTTTTCGATTTAATAGGTCATCACTAAAGAAAGAGAACAGTTTTTCCTTTTCTTCTTTTGAAACTATAAAAAAAAAAAAAAAAAAAAAAAAAAAAAAAAAAAAAAAAAAAAA
>NC_033654.1:429242-440680 GCF_001601855.1 Plasmodium reichenowi | reverse complement strand
AAAAAAAAAAAAAAAAAAAAAAAAAAAAAAAAAAATGATATACTAAAATAAATAAGGGAAAAAATGATCAAAATATATATATATATATGTATATATTAATATTTTATCATTAATGTAACTTTTTTGGTTATTCCTTTTTGTTTCCTTATTGTGTCCTATGAAAAACTCATTAATATAATTATTATGATTAATTTCATTATTTTGTATACGTTCAAAATTATATGATGAAAAATCATTTATGTTGTTATTGGGATATATATTATTATCATTCTTGGATGTATAATTTTTAGAAGAAATGAAATCATTTCGTTGGTATTTTTTATTTTCACTAAATTTTTCTTTCCTCTCAAGAGACCATTGAATTATATTATTAAAATTATGTTGTTGATCAAATGATTCAAATATTTTTTGTTTCTCATCAATAGTATGTATTAAATTACTTATATTTATAGTAATTTTAAATAAAAACTCAAAAAAGGTATCTGAAACACATGTAAGAGTAATATTTTTTAAAAAAATATCGAATAGTTCTTTATAAATTTCTGTTGCAAACATTCGATATTCTTTCTTTATACCTCCATATAAAGGAATGTTATGAGAATTATTTAAATAAAAACAAACATTATTTTTGGTTTCATTTTTTATATTTTCAGTTATTAGATTTATGTTGTTATCATTGTGTGATTTTTTTTGTTGAATAATATTATGTTTATCTAAGTCAGAGGAACATGTTACATATGATTGAGTATTTTGATTTTGACACATATTATTAATATCATTTTTATTTTCATTTATATTTTCTTGTAGTGGCATATGCTTATTTTTTTTTTTGATATTATTATGCTTATAACTGTTTGATAAATTTTTAAAAAGTCTTGTGAAAGGGTATGTAATATTTTTTATATATTTATTATGATATATTTTAATTTTATTATTTTTTTTATTTTTGGGTACTTGTCCACATTGAACAGGAAGCATGATACATATTTGTTTACACAATTTATCATAAAAAATTATAGGCTCTTGTTTTCTTTTCTTTTCCATAATATCGCCTAAGAGCTTTGCATACGTTCCAAGTACGGGTAGATGATAACATGCTTTAGATCTTCTTATATTATCAAGACATTCAAAAAATAAACAGAATAATAGTTTGATAAAAAATAAAAGGTTAAGAATAAACAAAGTGAATAAAATAATGAAATTAATTAATTTGTTTAAATTCATAGATAACAAAATGGATGTACAAACAATCGTTGAAACCCAAATATATAAACTAAGATTTTCTAATTTATTTAAAGTAAAATAATTTCTTTTATCAAATGGTTGAAATATAAAATGAAGACATAAGGAAAATATAGCAACGAATGTTACTAGTAATAATTGAGAAGCATTACTTTCATCTGATGGAAATATAATAACTGTCATACTAAAAAGAACACATATTTTTCTTGAAAAAACAATTATTTCCCAATACCATTTATTTGGTACATATCCATTATGTAAAAATCCATATCTTATTCTTACGTTTTCATTAAATAAATTATGTCTATTTATATATAATACATAAAATGAAAAAAGTGGTATTCCTAAAGACCATATGATTGTTCCTGTTAATCCTAGAAAGAAAAATTTTGAATAATCTTCTTTAAAACTACATTGAACACTGCTAGCTCTTCTTAATATATATTTTCCCAAATATTTTGTATATTTTATATATGAACAATCAAATAATTGAAACATTCGTAAAGATGTTTTTGCATGTATGATAAATAAGAATGTCACATATACTGGTATCATATCTTCAAAAAATATCCATATTTTATCGATTGTTTTATAATTATCTAAATGTATATATCTTAATATCATTATAATCCTTTGTCTTGAATAAGACTTTTTCAATGAACTAGCTAAAAAATGTATTTTCTCAATTTCAGCTATCCTTAATAAATCTAATTTATTAGCAATTTTTTTTTTTTGTACACACTGATATATTTTCAATATAATAAATAAAATAATAGTTAATGTTATTATTAAAAAAATAGGAATAAAAAAAAACAGTACACTTGAATAGAAGAAAGAATTAGAATAATTCAAATTAAAATAATATCTTAACAAGCAGTCTACACTTACAATTTTTTTATTTTCACCCATATGTAAGAATTTTTCCATTTTGTTATAAAAATGAATAAAGGATATAGGAACTGATACATTACTATCTTCTAAAACTTTAATAAATAACATGCTAGATATATAATTAACTCCAATCTTTATTACAATCGAATGTATGGATCGTCTATAAAATCCTGATGTGATATTTAAATAGGAAATAATAATTATAATAAAACAAAATATTATATAAATGAGAAATAACAGTATCATATTAGTTATATTATTAGGACATTTTACACATAATGATGTCATAAAACTATTAGTATATCCCTTTGCACATTCAATACATAAATAATTATTCATAGACTTATGACATTTATTTTTTTCTAAGCATGCTCCTTTTATAGGGCATTTAATAAATTTCCATTCACTAACATCTACTACATCTATAACACTCTTATCTAAATAATAATTTTTATTCGAGTGTGGTCTTATATGATCCTTTTCTGTGATAAGTATATTTTCCATATTAAATTTCATACGTTTCATTACATTTTTGTTTAAACCTCCTTTACATAAAGCACCTTCTAGACATTCTAAACAATATCCTTTACTATAAAAAAAACCTTCTTTACAAAAACAGTGGGTAGGATAAATCGAACCTTCTAAACTGGTAGATTTAGGTGGACAATGTATGCAAAATGTATCATCTCCAACATAATTTTTAAATGTTCCTGTTTTACAAGGTTGACAGATTTTTATAGACTTATTTATATCTTTTGATTTTAAATAATAACCCTTCTTACATTTACAATCATCAAATGTATATGAAGAATCAACACCTAAGGGTATTACTGTATTTTTCCCACATGTCACAAAATTTTGATATTTTACATAAATTAAATTTTCATTATCCTTATGAAAAAAACTTTTCAAAATGGTATTTAAACTGTTGGTGTTTTGGATGTGTTCTTTATATAAGGAGTCCACATCAAATATATTTGAAATATTTATATTATTTGCATATTTTTTTTTGAGGAATGGAATTGTATCAACTTGAGTATTCAAAAGGTTGTAAGGGGGATAAATAATATTATTATGATGTTTCATTTTCTTATTGACAATGGGCTTTACAAAAATATTGTTATCACTATTATAAAGATTAATACTATTATATATATTAGATATATTATTATTATATATATTATTATTATTATTATTATTATATATATTAACATTTTGACTATAATCGTACAATGTCAAATTCATTAAAATCATTTTATACATATGATTGTTCTTAGATATATAAATATTTTTTATCTCTTGAAGTGCCGTTTCATATAAGGATTCGCTTATTATAAAAATGTTCTCTCCTGTGCAATATAATTTACTAAAAGAACAAGGCTTACACATCTGTTCATGTAAATAATAACCAGGATTACATAAACAAAAAAAGATGTTGGAATTGTTTACACTTTCAATAGTTCTAGAATTTAATGGACACACTTCACAAGGATCATTAGATATAGTTGCTTTATATGTCATAGGAGGACATCTAATACATAAAACATTTTTACGTTTTTTCTTTTTATAAATAGCATTCTTATTTTCTATATTACGTAAAAGAATTAAATTCATATTATTATAAGATTTATTTATATAATTGATTTTATTTTTATACATATAAAAATTATTTGATAAAAATGAATAAAACATTTTGTTCATTTTCTTGTTATCATATTTAATAATATTATTATTTAATAAGGATTGATTATTATCCATGTGTATATAATTTGTATATCCAAAATTACATTGACAATTGTTTGATATATACATACCTTTTTTTATACTTGAGGAATTTTTAGGACATTTGATAGGTTTTTTTATATTATTTTTTGAGCTTATTTTTGGACAATAAAAACCTATAGGACATTCTTTACATTGTTGTTTCTTGACATTATAGAAATATCCTTTATTACACAAACATTCATTTATACTTTTTGCGCCCACATTTAAAGTAATACTATCTACAGGGCATGGTGTACCTATATCGTTAGAAATAGAATCTTTATAAAAATTTAATGGAACTAATTTACAATGGTCATTTATATTATATGATTCTTGATAATTTTTTATATATCCTTCAATACATAAACAATCCTTAAAACTACCATTTTCTTTATATGGTTTTTTAGTAACAGAATTGTTTGGACAGATAACTGCATCTCCTGAATATTTGTCTAAATCTTTTTGTAATAAATCTCCTACACAGAAATGGTTTGGTAAACATGTAGAACATGTTTTGTTGATATTTTTATAATATCCACTATGACAAGTATTACAATCGTTTAATGAAGTGGAACCATATTTTTTATTTGTTGATTGGTTTGGACATTTTTTACAAGGTTGAAAAGATATAGTATCTTTATAATAACCTATATCACATTCCATACATATATGTTTTGGATTAATATCTTTGAATTTATCAGCATATGTATTATGGAAAAGTTTATAATAATGTTCATCTCTTGTTCCCGTTTTATTAATGTTTAATATATTTATAGGTTCATATCCTTTTTTACAGAAGCAACCATGTAGAGAATCAAAATTAATTCTTTTTTCTGCTTGAAGTGTTTCATTATGTATAGGACATTTTTGTATACCTTTTACGTTCCCCGGACAATAAAAATGTAATAGGCATTCTTTACAAAATTCTAGTCCTGTATAATCATAAGTTACATAAAAACCTGGTTTACAGAAACAAGTACTTTCTATAATATTTTTTGCACCTATAACTGACGTAGTAAAATTACCTGTACAAGCATTACCATCACATAATTTATTCGATATAGTGTTTTTATACATTCCTCTGGTACATGGAGAACAAATAAATTCTTGTGGATCTGATGGGTTTTTTATATATTCATATCCAAAGTTACATAAACAATCTGTTTTATTACTAGATTTTTCTATTAATGTAGTTTTGTTTTTATCACACTTCATACATTTATTGATAAAATCTACATTGGTTTTAATAATATTAATATTATTATAATAACCTTGTGGACAAGGAAAACAATCATTAAAAATATAATAATAACCATTATCACAGACAATTTTAAAATTAAGTTTATAATTATATATATGAAATAATCCATACATAACAATTTCTAAGTGAACATTTAATTTTTTTATAGTATTAAATTTAAATGATAAAACTCCAGTCGTTTTATCTATATGAATAAATTGATCATTTAATTGTTTATCATAATCTAACGTGAAATATTTTATTTGACGTTTATCACCTTCTATAACTGGGTTTAATACAACCTTTTTATTATATATATATATATCTTTAGCTTTATAGGATATTGAAGTTTTACTTGAATATTCATGAATAAATACACATAAGGATGGTACTTCACCTTCTTTAATAACAAATAAGTTAATATAATTATGATAAGAAAATGAATATGTAAAAATAGAATTAATTTTATAATTTGATATATTTTCATTCTTTATATATTTATAATATTTAATTGTATTATTAGAACTATCTGTTGAATATATATATAATTTATTGGATGATTTAAATGATACATAAATAATAAATTCATCTAATTTATTTATAACTGTAATATTTGTTGAATTATCTAAATTTAATTCATCATCACTTTCAATATAAGTATTCATATATTTTATATATATTCTTATATCATTAGGCATAAGCAAATTGTATTCTTTTTTCTTATACTCACCATAGTAATTATTATGATGATAAATATTACTACTACTACTACTACTATTAATACTACTACTACTATTAATACTACTACTACTATTAATACTACTACTACTACCTTTTTTAAGTATTCCTTTTTCATGGTGATCTTGCTTATCCCTTGTGAACAAATCATGTTTAGGCATAACATTGGATTCTTCATTCATATTAAATAAAATCTGGAACCATAACATTTTCTGATATTTATATAAAATAAAACATGTTACATTTTTATCAGTCAAACATTTAACCTTTAGAGGTATAGACATAATGTAAATATTGAAATTGTTATCTTTGAAATGAATTTTATTTAAATTATTATTTAATATAGTAATTGTATTATTTTTATATAATAATAAAAAATATGGTTCCTTGTTAAAATAAAAATTTTCAACACAAGCAACTTTATCATGTTCATATAAAGATACAGTTTTTACTAAAATAATATTTATGAAATTATTTGTTATATACATTCTGACATATCCATATATTATATTAAAAATATATAACTTTAGTAATATATTATTATTATTATTATGATTTTGTTCTGATTTAATAAAATGTAGAAAGGTAAATCTAGGAGAATTTATATGAAACTTTAATAAAAAAAAAGGAGTTAATGCATTAGATGAAATTAACCAAAATGATATATAATTATCATTTTCATGAGACCATACAGATATTATTTTATTCATATCTTGATTATCTAAAAATTCTTCTGTATGAAAATATTTATTTATAAAATTATTATATGAATCATTATCTAAATAATGATTATATACATTTGTTGGTTCGCTAAATATTTCAAAATGATGAGCAAATTCATTATATCTTACAAATAATAAATCTGAAAAAACAACTAACGATAATGATATTCGATTATTGTTGTTATTTGTCCTACTACATAAATATGTAATTTTATTATCTGTTTTAAAGTACATGGATTTTAGGAAAAAGTAATATATTTCGTTCATGTTAGATAAAATATTGCCTTGATTATTATTATTATTATTATTATTATTGTTCATGTTAGATAAAATATTGCCTTGATTATTATTCTTCATATTAGTATTGGTGTTTACATTATTATTTATTATTATTGTATTTGTTTTATTGACATTGCTGTTATACCCCTTTATATAAGTATCATATGGAAATATGAATGAATGCATTTTTAGACGACTTGTATACCTTAGAATAAAAACATGAACATATTTTTCTTTTGTGTTTATCGTATCTACAAATTCACAATTTGTTGATGAAAAAGAAAAAAAAATTATATCTTGATAATTTGAAATATCTTGAATATACAATAAATTTTCATGTGTCTTGTTTCCGTTTTTTAATATATACTTAGTATGTTCAAAATTTTTATTATCATATATTATTTTTCCTGAATAATAATAGTAGGTGAATTTGCTATATTGGTGTTTAATGCATATTAAATTGGATCCATTTTTTAAATTGTAAAGTTTTTGAAAAGTTGTATTATGACTATGCATAAAATTGTTACTATTATTATTATTATTATTATTATTATTGTTGTTGTTATTATTATTATTGTTGTTATTATTATTATTGTTATTATTATTATTGTTATTATTAGGAGACCCATTTTGTAACATATGCTTATTTTTAGCAAACTTACTCTTTGAATTTGGCTTTCCATCATTATTTAGATTATCTACATTTTGGTATCCTTTTATAATATTACTAGATTGAGGATTAATAAAAAGTTCATTTTTCTTTAAAATAGATGATAGATCTATAATAGGATCGAAGTAAGAATATATATAGGAATACTTTTTATTAGGTTCTAGAGGTGGGTGGATTTTTTGAAAATTTTGATTTTTATAATAATTAAATAATATATTCATATTAGTAATCATATGAATATTGTCATTTTCTATTATTCTTAAATGATTACATTCATACGCATAATCCCCTTTAATAATATATATTTCATTTTTTATTATTTCATAATTTATATTAAATGATAAATTATATTGTCTATTTAAATAAAACACATTAGTATCTTTATCAGTATATGCCTTTGTTATAAGAAATGAACCTATTTCTACTTTGTAATCATCTGTTGAACATATCACAAAATCATTTGTATAATAATATTTAAAACATGCACATATATGTAATTTATAATCATAATTGTTTTTATAAGAAAAATTCTTAAACGAGATAGTTAACGCAATTTCTCCATTTATATTATGATAAGTATAATTTCTTTTATCATATGTGAATTCATTAATTTGATACTTATTTAGGAAATATCTTTGATTACATGGTTTATTATGTAGTTTTATACGAAAATCAGATACATTTTTCATAGTTATATCAAAATGAAAATTTTTCTCTCGTGAATATACTATATTATTAAATATTATATTACTTCTACTTTCACAATATTCTCTTGTAATTATACCATTATTATCAACATAACAATAAATATATGATAATCCTTCGGGATTCCTACAATAATTATGTAAATATAAATACGGTAATATTTTTTCCATATTTAAAGAATTCCAGTGTAAACATTTTCTTCCAGAAATCGATGTATCTTGACAACCTTTGTAATTTGTTCCATCATCGTATATATGTTCATTACAAGGATTATTAAGTATAAAATTATGATATGCAATATCAAGTATTTCATATTCCTTTAAATTTGTATAAATCTGCCGAAGGAATCCTTTACAAAATATTGTCTCTTTATTATTATTTACACAATAAATTCCTGACATATTCATATCTAATAAATCATAAGGTATACAATAAATTTTATTTTCATTAAAACGCATTTTTTTATTATAACCACATGTTCTATCTAGCTTATTTTGTAGACTAGAAACTACACAGGTTACTACTTTTCTGTTGTTGATAAATTCATCGGGGATTATTTTATATCCTGGACCATAAGGATATCCAGAACATAACGATATAACACCACAATTGTTTAAACATGATTTTGCTGTCTTAGGTTTCATCTTTGATTTATCATAACATAAACATTCATTCATATATGGAATACATCTACCTAAACCAGGATAACAAAATTGATCTAGAAAATTTTGTAATCTACTAAATAATTGTGATACATTAAAATAAGATCTAGTACTAAATAAATTTTTCTGTATATAAGAAAATAAAAAGTTTCTAGATAAATTGACCTTATCAATATTCGCTTCTTTTTTTCTTCTTCTTCTTCTTCTTTTTTTTATTTTTCTAATATTTTTATATTTCAATTTATTTAGGACTTTATTTTTGTTTCTATATAATTCTTTCACAGTGGAAGATTTGTCTAACCTTTTTAAAATCCCTATATTATATTTACTACTACTAATGTTATTATTATTATTATTATTATTATTATGATTATACGTTTTGTCTGTATTGTCTAAATTTGAGGAGGATAATATTTTCCCCCTTTCATTATTTACATAATATCTATTCTCAAAAAAATTTGGCACATTATTATTATTTTCATTTTTGATATTTAAGGTAGCTATGCCATAAATAATTAGGAACATATAAAAAAAAAAAAAAAAAAATTTTAACATTTTCAAAGGGAATGGAGAATCCATTTTTGTAATGTATGCACAACATATGTATAAATATAAATAAATAAATAAATAAATATATATATATATATATATATATATATATATTTAATATGTAACAAATGAACACATTTATGATTTTCATAAATATACAATTTGGTCATTACATAAAATTAATAAATATGTATATATTTGTATAAAATATATTGGCATATAATTTATTGTGTTTGTGTGAG
The DNA here is from genome assembly GCF_001601855.1 of Plasmodium reichenowi. NCBI lineage: Eukaryota > Apicomplexa > Aconoidasida > Haemosporida > Plasmodiidae > Plasmodium > Plasmodium reichenowi. Next base: position 430,976 of record NC_033654.1, on the reverse strand, counting down.
CTTTCTTTTGTTAATATATATATATATATATATATATATATATATATATATCTTTAAAATAGACGTATAAAGAAAAAATATATTTATATGGTTATAGTTTAAAACAAAATTGAGCCTTTTTTATATATTTTTTTTACTATCTGTTTTTTTTTTTCTTTTTTTTTATCTTTTTTTTATCTTTTTTTTTTTTTTTTTGGTATACTGCATGCAACAACAAATTTATAGACAGAAATTTTGTTTTTTAAAAGAACCGACTGCAAAAGTAAAAAAGGTAGAAAATATATATGCATAAAAAGGGTAATATAAAAAAAAAAAAAATAAAATAAACATATATGTTTGTTTTATTATATATGTGTTAAAATATATTTTTATGATGTTGTAATTTTTTGAAGTTAATAGACATATATTTTCCATATGAATAAAATATATATATTATCGTCGAGGGGGATATAATAAAAAAAAAAAATAAAAAAACCAACCAAATAAATAAATGAATGAATTGAAGAACAGAAAAAAGGAAAAAGAAATGAGAAAAATGGAAAATGAAGAAAGTAAAAAAAAAAAAAAAAAAAAAAAAAAAAAAACAAACAAACAAATGAAGAAATAAAAATATAAATAAATTGAAGAACAGAAAAAAGAAAAAAAGAATTTTAACATTTTATGATTTTCATATGTTTGTTCTGATCATGATATATAATTGTTTTAAATATAGATATAAATATGCATATGTATATATATATTTTTTTTAATTCAAATAATTTTCTCCTTGATTTTCTATGTTATGTTGCTGTACTATTTGCTCTTTCTTCTTCTTCTTCTTATTATTATTATTTTTCTGTTGTCCTGAATTCATCAAATTATTAACAAATTCATAAGAAAGAGAAGAACATGCTTTTGGATTTTTTAAAATAAGTTCATTGTTATTTTTTGTGATTACAATATTTTTACTACATATATTATAAATTTTTTGAATATTTTGATTTTGATTTTCTAGTGTATTAAAAATTTCTTCAATAAAGAGATAAGCCCTATTTTCTTCGTAAATTAATTTATTAAAAATTTCGATATATTTTTCAATTTCCTTAATATATTCTTTAATATAATTTAAGGTTTCAATAAGAATACCATTTGCTTTTGTTGATCTAAGATGTACAATGTCTTTTATTTTTTGCAATCTGTCATTTATATTATTACATAATTCTTCACACTTGGAAGAACAATTAATATTCATATTATTAAAATATTCTTTTTTTTTCTCATCCTTCTTTTCATTCGGTAGTATATCATTACATAACATTTTTATATTTTCATTAATCAGCTTATGATATATTTGATCCGCCATTTTTCATAAATATTACATAATTAATTTTTAAAATATTTTTATTGTTACTTGTATATAAAAAAAAAAAAAAAAAATAAAGAGAAAAGAAATATCGCGGTATGTTGGTCGTAAGGGTGTGGGGGGATTTTATATGGGCACAAATATATATACATATATATATATATATATTATTATTTCTAATTATATGGTTTATTTATTTTTAAGTACTAAAAATGTGGATATATTAGAGAAGCATTTAATTTATATCTCATTTGGGAGAACAATATCTTCGGTTTTATATTATCATTGTATTTTTCAAAATATATGTTTTTTTTTTTTTTTTTTTTTTTTTTTTTTTTTTTTTCTTTTTCCTTAATTTATACATTTTACATATTTATTTATTTATATTTATT
>NC_033654.1:423847-428842 GCF_001601855.1 Plasmodium reichenowi | reverse complement strand
TTTTTTTTTTTATTTTTTTGTAAAATAATATATTTTTTTTTTTTTTTTTTTTTTTTTTTTTTATATATATTTTTTTTTTTTTTTTTTTTTTTTTTTTTTTTTTTTTTTTCTTTGTCCTTAATTTATACACATTACATATATATATATATATATATATATATTAAAATTAATATAAAAGAAATTTATAATAATTCATAAATAAAAAGGGAAACAATTAATATATGGAATAACGTTACATATAATTAAAATATATTAATTTCTTTAAAATAATTTAAAAAAAAAAAAAAAGAAAAAAAAAAGCCTCAATATTACATAATATTTTTAAATATAGCTAATCGATTATATTAGCAAACAAAATGAGAAAAAATTATTCATAAGAAAATTTGAAATATGTATAAAAAAAAGGAAATAAAATAAAATAATAATAATAAATAAATAAATAAATAAATAAAAATTTAAGTAATTTTCCTATCCTTTCCTTTTTTTTTTTTTTTTTCCCTTTATTTACAAAAAAAGAAGAAAATATTATTAATTTTTAAAGAAAAAAAATATATGCGTAAGAAAAATAAAATTCGTCGAAATAATTTACATATATATTATATATATATATATTAATAATACAAGTGTGTATTATATTCATATGTGCGACTCCAAAAAAAGGAAATTTTTATATTTATATTCTTCATTTAAATTCAATTCAATTCAATTCTTATTTCATTTTACTTTTTTCTTATTAAAAAATATGTATTTACAGAACATTCAAATCGTAATTTTAATAAAACCTGTATTAATAGAAATGGTTTAATATTTATATTTAAATATAAAGAAATAATAGAGATAAATTAAATAAAAGGAAATACATAAAAAAATACATACATATATATATATATATATATATATATATATATATATAATTTCAAACAATTTTTGGAGAAAAAATTTAATATCACAATGATGTATTGTAAATTTTATAAAGGGCCTATGTTTAGAAAACTCAAAAATAAAATGAAATAAATACATAAATATAAAATAAATTAAAATAAAATAAAATAAACTTCCTTTAAATAATTTATACATAAAAAAAGGTTACTTTATATCAATTTTTTTTTTTTCTTTTTTGTATGTCATTATAATATATATGTATATATATTATATATACATAAAAACAGCAATATATACACATTATTTTTGTGTTATAATGCTATGTGTATCTATAATATATATATATATATATATATATATAAATGTATATAAAATTAATTCTAAGAACATTATATATAGAAAACAAAACAAAAAATAAAAAAAAATAACAATGAATAAATAAACACAAAATTTAATTAAAAGAATGAACATTATATGAATATAATAAAAATATTAACAAGAAAATAAACAAAATAAAATATAAAAACACTGCATATAATTAATTAAGTAAAAAGATGATAAATTGAATATAGATATGTCGATATAACATATTTTAATAAAATGGATAACATTTTGTCTTATATTTTTTAAAAATATTTAATTATATATTTGTTTTGAAATTTATGTTTAAACCTAATAGTTATAATATAAATATATATATATATATATATATATATTTATCTATTTATTATTATTTATTTATTATTTTTTTTTTTTTTTTTGTGCCTAAGTCTTACTATCCAGTTCCTCATTATGTTCTGGTTCATCATAACTTTCGAGACTTATTGAGTCCAAAAGTTTAGAATCATTTTTTCCTTTCATATATCTTTTAATTTGATCATCTAGCCAAATGTAGAATTCGGCATTATTCATTAAGAATTCTGAATATAAAAGATCATAATTTCTACAGGATTTTATAATATTTTCATACATGTTTTTTACAATTTTCTTTATGAAGAAGGTAACCATTTTAATAGGTGTATATTTAAATTCATTTTCAAAATGTAAAAATAATTCAAGAACTGTTGATTTTCCATTATTCATTGGATATAAGAGGAAACATAAATTAGCTGCTCTTTGTCTGTCTAATTTTGGTACTGGTTCAGGTAATGTATAATCGAAAAATGTTACTTCTTTGTATGTCTTTCTAAATTTTATTGGTATTTCTTTGACTTTTATTATTTCCCCAAATTTGTTTATATTAATTTTTTCGCACATGTTTTCATAAAATAAAATGTCCTTATTAAATTCTGGTGGGGCTTTGCAGCACAAAATTATACATCCGAGTTCTTCCAAAGAATTCGCTCCTAAAATATGATGAAAAAAAAAAAAATAAAATAATAAATAGATAGATAGATAAATAAATAAATAAATAAATAAACAGATAAAGAAATATACATAAATGTGGTATATATTAAAACGGGTGATGAAACGTCTGTACTTAAATGAAAAACCGAAATAGTGTTCACATAAAAATTAATATATATATTTATATATATATATATATATATATATATATATATATATATATTTATATTTATATTTATATTTATATTTATATTTATATTTATATTTATTTATTTATTTATATATGCATAAATATTATCCCTTTTTGTTACCTAAACAATACATGAGTGATTCTTTTTTTCCTATAATTGGATATTCATACAACTGAGTTATTATAGCACTTGCTCTTGACAAGTTTTTAATTTTTTTTGCTGATGTTAAGAATGGAGCCCAGTTAACACTTAACTCTGTTTCATTTAATATAGATAAGATTCGATTAACTTCATATGGTAGTTTTGCTCGTATATGTACAGAAATATTATTATCTTTATCTACTCTATGTGATAAATCAAGATATTTATCATTTTCTTTAATCCATCCTTCACTATTTTGCTTACTTTTTCTGAATTTTTTAAATCTCTTAGAATATTTTTGTATAATTTTAACCATATGACGATTACTATTTTTTCTATTTGCTGAATTATCTGGATTTATACTTTTTTGATTTATTAAAGTTTTATTTCCATTAAGCATATTACAATTACTATATTGTTGATGATAAATTTTATCTACTATCACACTGGATATATCTTCATATTTAATATCTGAATCGTCTGTATTATATTTGCTGTTATTATTTATACCGCTATCTATATTGACACCATCATCATCCTCCTTATTATTATTATTATTATTATTATTTAGATTATCACTTTTATGTACATTTTCGATATTTTCTGCTTCATTATTTGATACATTAATATTAATATTATTATTATTACCTAATGTTGGTGTTAAATACATTTTTGAAGAATTCAGACTTTCGTCAATACTATAACATTTAATAGAAGAATTAAATAGTCCACCTAACTCGGAAGGAGCATAAGTATGTATAGAATTTTTAGTTTTTATATTATTAATATCCGTATGATTTATAGAATTTGTATTTTCGTTTGAATTAGTAATGCTTTCTGATGTTATGCTATTCACCATATCTACTGAGAAGTAATATGTATAATCATTCAATATAGTATACATATCATTTAAATGAAAAAAATTTAAAAAATGCATAATAATATTAACTTTTAAATTATTAATATTATATTTGATATTTTTATGCATACAATGCATTTCATGATATATTTCTAACTTCTCCACAACTTCTTTATCATTATATTTTTTATAATAGTTTATATAAAATTCTATATATTTTTTAACATGATCAATTAATTTCTGTGCTCTGAATATTTTTTCATCGGAAATATATTCATCAATTTTTTGAGAGAAATTCTTAATTTGAACTAATACGATATTTTTATCAACAATAGATTGATAATTATGAGATTGATTTATATATGTTGTAAATAGGGATGGGGTAGGAGCTTCTAATTGGTTTTTATTACATAATTTTTCCCCATTTGCATTATTATTATTATTATTATTATTATTATTATTATTACCATTCATATTATTATTCATATTATTATTCATATTATTATTCATATTATTATTCATATTATTATTCATATTATTCATATTATCCTTATTTACATTTGTAGAGTACATTTCAAAAAGGGCATTACTTATTTTTCTTGTTTCTTCATACAAACTTTTTCCTTTCCTTACAATATTTGTTCCCATGTCATATGTATTATTTTCTTGATCATTGAATAATTGAATGGGTTGTGTTGTATATGAAGAAAAATCATTTGTATCATAATTTAATGTTATATTGTTATTATTTCCTATAGATACATTTTTATGAATATTAGAATAATCCTTATTAACATTGTTATTAATATTGTCATAACTATCAATTTTTTTTTCATATTCTGTTAAATATTCATTATGACTATCATCTGCAGTAGAACATAACCATCTAGATTTTTTATTAGAAGTTTGTGTATATATGTTAATATTTTGTTGTCTATTTTTTTCATATAAAAAGGATTTTTGATTATTATCTATTATAATGTCTTGTGTTTTTATATTATTAGAATGTAATGTTATTTCTGAATTAGCTGTGTCATCGTTCATACTTTCTTTTTTATCTACACAATTAAAATAATTACAAAAATTATCGAATATATGATTCACATCACAATTGTATATATTTTTTTTTGAAACACCATCATATATGGTTGTTTTACTATCATTTTTTAGTTCTTCATCATAACAATATGTTTCATCATAGTTTGTTGCTTCCATTTTTTCATCAGATATATCGTAATATTCTTCATATTTATAATTACAATATCTATTTGTTTTTGGAAGAGTCAGATTATTTTTCTCTATGTAAATTTTTTTTTTAATATTATTTTTTCCTTTTCTATTCCTTTTGTTATTTTTATTCTTATTTTTCCAATTATTACTATTTTTATTATAATAATAATAATAAAAATTATTATTATTATTATTATTATTACTATTACTATTACTATTACTGTTACTATTGTTATTAATATTAATATTATTGTTATTAATAATATTATTATTACTTTTATCTTTTTTGGCTTGCTGATTGGTGCAATTTTTTTTTTTTTTTTTTTTATTAGAATTTTCGGAATT
>NC_033654.1:417004-421541 GCF_001601855.1 Plasmodium reichenowi | reverse complement strand
TATATATATATATATTTAATAAGTATTATGAAAAATTATATATATATATATATATATATGAATTTCTATATTTGGGTTCAAACATCATATGACATAAATTTTTATTTCTTTGATGAAGGCACTCCACATATATCCCAAGGACCTTCGAGTTTTCTAAAAACAAAAAAAATTAAATAAAATAATACAAGAAACAAATAAGCTAATAAACATCTACATAAATAAAATAAATATCGTTCCATATTTATTTCCATAATGTCATATATATATTTTCTTCTTCTATTTTGCCCTCACGTTTTCAAATTATGTTTCTTGACAAAAAACGCAGGCACGATAAAAAGCAAAAAGAATTGCCTAAGACAAAATGAAAAAAAAAAAAAATTATAATAAATAAGTATACATATATATATATATATATATATTAAATACAATTGTGTAAAAAGTTTATAATAAATATATATTAAAATGAATAGAGGGATATATACCCGATCAAATTTACGTAAAATAAGGTAATAGAAATACTTCTTATACATAAAGATAAAATCACAAACAAAAATGGAAATAAAACATAATTGTAATAATTTATATTTTTTAACTGTAAAGGGGGAAATATATATATTATAAAACTCATGAACAAAATCCACATCCTTATAATTATGTAATAATATACTATTATTTAATTATGTATTTTTCCTATAAGGAAAAAATAACTCGCTTTTATAATTTACTGCTATTGTTTGAAATATAAAGGGGGAATAAAAAAAAAGACTATAAAAAAAAAAATAAATAAAAAAAAAAAAAAAAAAAAGGAAATAAAATATAATAAAATATAATATAATATAATATAATTGTGATCAAAAAAGAGACAAAGAATCCCTTTATTTTATTCAATTAAAATATTTCATATTTTTACATGGAAGATACGAATAGAAATGAAAAAACCTGCATTTAAAAAGAAAAAATATACATAAATATATATATATTTTTATTTTTTTGAATTTAAAAAAATATATATGAATATATCCTTAACCTGTTCTATTGAAGCAAGGCGTGAACCTAATATAACACTCGCAATTACAACACAACTTAAAGAAGTAGCATCGAATATATCTATATTTTCATTCTTTCTGTGATAAAACGAAATATGAATAAATAAAAAAAAATAAATAAATAAATATATATATATATATATGTATATGATAATGCTTCGTATTTTTAAAATAGTAACTAATAAAAAAGATTATATGTATATAATTTATTTAGAGGGTTGCTTACTCATATATAAATCCATATTTATGGAACATGAGATGTATTAATAACAGCACTTGAAATTAAATTGAAAAAAATAAAAATATATACATGTATATATATATATATATATATATATATATATATATATATATATTATTACAAAGATTCTCAAATATATACATATATGTATTATCATTATATCAGGTAATTACTTATGGACACTAAATAAACTGTGTTATCACTATGAGTTTGTGTTAAACTTATAAGAACTGGCGATAATATCTACAAAATAAATAAGACATTATCATAAAAGAAAATTAAAAATATATATCCATATGTATATAATAATTATATATTAGTTACCCATATTATTCCTATAATAATAATGGAGTCTAAAACATTCTTCAAAGAGTCTTTAAAAATAAAATTATTAACAAATAAATATATAAATGTTTAAATGATATATATATATATATATATATAATATAGTATAGCTTTTATATGTATTAATTATTTTATTATTATTTATTTTTCCTTTTTTTTTTGTACTGTTTAAGGAGTTATGATTTTGGTAAATTAATATCTCTTTCAATATGATTATGACGATGTTAACTGCATATATGAAACTTTTGAAAAAAAAAAAAAAATAAATGTATAAATAAATAAAAATATATATATATATATATATATATATATATATTTATTTATTTATAGTTTATTTTTTTTAAAGAGTTACTTTTGCGTAATCACGTTTTTATCTATACAATAATATGAAATTAAAAGAAAGAGGACAATAATAATTTGATGGTTGATACATAACATGCTATGACAAACATGAGAATACTTATATTTTATTCCAACTAATATATAATTTAAAAATATAAATATATATTATTGTGTTATATAAAAATATATTTAATTCTTTTGCACATATATACATTAAGACTATTTTTACAATTTGCAAATATTATTTTTCTTTCTTTCTATCTTTTATTTTTTTTTTTTTTTTTCTTTTACAATTTGTTAGGAGAGAACTCAAAAAACTGTTATGAACATAATTGTCGGCATAGTCTTGATCTTCGTATAAAATTTTTTTCCATTTTCTTTTTTTCTTTAAAAATAACAAAAATAATAAACTTAATATAATGAATATATTTTTACTACATACATATATAAATGACATGTCTTATAAAATAACAAAAGAAAAAAATCTTAAAGAATATTTTTTTCTCATACTGTTATTTTATATTGTATGTTTTTTTTTTTTTTTTTTTTTTTTTTTATATATTTTTACATTTTCATTTTTATGAGTTCTGTTCATTATTTTATGCTTTCATGAAACAAAAAAATATATTTAAAATAAATACATATCCATATATAAACATATGTAATAATTATAAATATATAAATATGATAAAATATGAACTAAGTTATATAATAATTTAGTAAAAACGGGGGGGAAAGAAAAAAAAATAAAAACTGTAAGAATATAATAAAAGAACGCCTTTATGTTTTCATTATATATTTTAAAACAAATGTGTCAAAAAAAAAAATATATTTTATTCTTTTCATTTTTCATTGAATTATATAAAAATTCACAAAAAAACAAAAAAATAAAATAAAAAATAAAATAAAAAAGAATATAGGTAATAAGAAAAAAAAAAAAAATGTTCATAAATATATGTTTTAATTTCCTCTTTATATGAATATATCATGTAAATATAAATAAAATATATTACACATATAATATATTTGTATAATTATACGTTACATATGAATACACTTTTTTTTTTTTTCTCTTTTTATTCTTTATATTATATCATTAATTTATTTTTTCCCTTTTATATATATTTTAATTTTTAATATAACTTAAAAAAAAAAAAAAAAAAAAGGGATATACTAATTTTTAATATCTTTATTTTCTCTTATATTTCTTTATACGATATTGTAGTATAATTAGTTAAAAGAAGGAACTAGAAATAATAATATATATTATTTATATATATATAATATTATATAACATTGAAAATAAACTAATGAATAGTTTGAGAATAAACAAAAGTAAATATTTTTATAAACCTAAAATATATATATTATATAATATGTATATAATAGTATTATATTGTTTAATTAAATCGTAGGGACTTTTATAAGTACATTTCTTTATATTTTTCCTTTTTATTTTTCACATTTTCCTTATTTAATAATAAAAATATAAAATATTTATGAAATTATGAATATAAATTTATACTTCCATTTAATAATTATATTCAATTTAATATTTATATAAGTATACCCCTTAATATTATATATATATATATTTTATAGTATGAATAATATATATATTAATTATATAATAAACTCCCATATATTTTTTTTGTTTTTTTAATTTTTTTTATTTTTTGAAGTTATATAAAAATATATTTGTTTACAATATTATGTTTGTATTCATTATGAGTTTTTGGAAAACTCGAAAATACCCTCAAATATTTATTTTTCCCCTTTGTCCAATTTAATCGAACAAAATATAGACAAATTATAATATAAATAATATAAAAGATAAAAATGATAAAACATTTACTACTTTATAAAATTTATTAAAAAAAAAAAAAAAAATTTAAATATAAAAATAAAAATATATTATATATTTATATATATATATTATAAATAATATTATAGGATATACATATATAAATAATTATTACTATATATTTTTCCCTTAATTATTTCTCTTTTTTTTTCTTTGATTTGTTATATTTATATATTATGCTATATCATTTATTAAATTTTTAGATGAATAAATAAAATAATGAATACAACATATACATATATTTAAATTGTTAATATTTTTGGAGACAAAATTTTTTTTTTTTTTTTTTTTCTTTAATACATATACACTTGATATATTATTTAAATGTGGAAAGCAATTTTATAATATTCACAATAATTATATTATAAATTATGAAAACATAAAAAGTAATTAAAAAAAAAAAAAAAAAAAAGGATAAAAGAAAAAATTATTATAAAATATAAAGTATTAATATATTTTATATATTATATTTTTAATCCTCCAATTTAAAGCCCAATTATATAAATTTTTATCATTTATATTTATCAAATTATTTATAGTATTAAAATATTTTAGAAATACCAAATATTCAGTTTTTTTTTTTTTTTTTTTTTTTTTTATCACCCCTTTTTTACATATAATTAAATAAGATATTTATTTTAATAAAGATTAAGAATACACTAGAATATATATATATATATATATAATTATATATATGTG
>NC_033654.1:412004-414504 GCF_001601855.1 Plasmodium reichenowi | reverse complement strand
TTAATTTGGAAACATGAATACCATGTTATTATTTTGACGTTTTTCATTTCATTTATTAATTTTTCTTTTTTTGTGATAATATATATATATATATATATATATATATATATATATATATGTACATATTTTTTATCAATACATAATGAACGTTCTTTTAAAAAGACATATTTGTATTTATTCATATAATTTTTTAAAATATGCATACATATATATATATATATATATATTATAATTTTTTGAGCCATCCAAATTTGTCATCACGTTGTGTTATGTTATTATTCTTTTTTCTCATCAAGAAACGGATTTATTTCACTTAACAATTTATCTAGCATTTGAAGTTTTGATAAATTGGCATGGTCATAATTTAGTTCATTGTATCTGCTTAATGTATCATAATTTTTATTGACATTATTTTCATATGCTTCTTCCTGATATGTTATCAGTTTTTGGTTATCACTGTTTCCAGTGTTATCTTTGTTTTGATGATTATTTTCTTGTACTAAATTATTAGTGTCATTGTTATTACCTATTTGCAGTAACATGTATCTCTTTTGAATTTGCTGTATAAGAATACTACAAAGATGATATAATTCTTTCGATGAAGAACTATATGGATCTATATCACAACACCCAACACCTTGTTGACAAGCTTCAATTAGATTTTGATGAAATGTAACCTTTCCGGCATAATGCACATTCATATCAGAGCACATTTTTTGTACTGTATAATTTGATACAAAAATTGGTTGATACATATTTTCAACAATACCTAATATTGGAATATTTGTTTTTTTACAGAATTCGATTTCTTTTTTAACATCACATATGGATAATATATGAGGAGTAGTTACTATTAAGCAACCATCTAAATTATCTTTTAAATAAGAACAAATAGTTAAATGCTCATCACTAGTTCCTGGTGGAGTATCAATAATAAGAAAATCTAAATTTTTCCAGTATACATCACATAAAAATTGTTTGATTAAGCCATTCTTTTTAGGACCTCTCCATATAACAGGATCATCAAAATTTGGTAATAAATAACCTACAGACATTATAGATAAATTATTTTTATAAATTGGTACCCATCCATTCATACTATAATTTACATCATGATCTATTGTTTTAGTTAAAACCGGAATTGATGGACCACAAATATCTATATCTAATAAACCAACTTCATAATTTAAATATGATAACGCAAAAGCTAATTGTGCAGCTACTGTTGATTTTCCTACTCCTCCTTTACCTGATAATATCAAAATTTTGAACTTGACATTTTTTAAATTTTCTTGTACCTCATTAAATATTTGATTTCTTTCTTTTTCTTTTTCTTTTTTTAATTCTGGATCATTACATATTTTCCTATTTGGACATCCTTCACACGCTTTAGATTTTCCAGCATGTTCGCTATCCAAACCTGGGCATTCGTCAGGTATACTGTTATTATTATTATTATTATTATTTTTTTTTTTTTTATTTTTATTTTTTTCCCCTTTTTTATGCGTTACATATTTTATTGCATATTTTATAAATTCGTTGATACTTTTCTTTTTAGTTAGAACATAACTAAAACTTAGTCCTACAAGGGATCCAACAAAAAAGGAAAAGAAGCTTCTTTTTGTGAATACATTCATGTATATTACATAAATATAAATATATAAATATAAATATACATATATATATATATATATATATATATATATATATATATATATATATATATATATTTATATATATTTATATATATTTATATATTTATTTATTTAATTTCAATTTTTTTTTTCTCTTTTTCTATTAAAAGGAAATCTGTAAAATTATATATATTTTTATTATAAATAAATATTGTACTTATATGATCTATTTGATAATATACATATATGTATATTTTCTATTAATATATTTGGAGATGTTTCATTTGTTATTCAAGAATTCATAATAATTAATAATGTTGTAAGGGTAGAAAATATATAATATATATATATATATATATATATATATATATATATATATTTAGATAGTTACACTGATATTTTGAAAAAATACTTTTTTAATGTTAAAAATTATTTTAAATATTTTATCCCTTTATTTTATATACATTATATAGTATTATATTTTTGTTAAGTGCCAAAACAAATAGGTATGAAGCTTTAGATTAAATATATTATATGTATAAAATTTATTATTATTAATATATAAAATATATATTTATTTGAACTTGAAAACAATATAAAAATATATGTACATTATATTATATATATATGTATATATATATATAATCATATTTGTTATTGTATAGAAAAATTATATTTAATAAATTACTATTAAAACAAAATTTAATAAAAAAATAAAATATATATATATATACATATTTTAGAACTGAAAGAATAGGAAAAAAAAAAAAAAAAAAAAAAAAAAAAAAAAAAAAAAAAAAAAAAAAAAAAATAAAAAAAAAAAAAAAAATTTTTTTTTTTTTTTTTTTTTTTTTTTTATATATAAT
>NC_033654.1:406856-411625 GCF_001601855.1 Plasmodium reichenowi | reverse complement strand
AAAAAAAATTTTAAAAAATATATTAAAAAAAAAAAATAAAAAAAAAAAAAAAAAAAAAAATAAAATATAATTTTAAAAAAAAAAAAAAAAAAAAAAAAAAAAAAAAAAAAAAAAAAAAAAAAAAAAAAAAAAAAAAAAAAGTCATTAAATATATATTAAAAAAATGTTAAATTTTTCCTCTTTCTTTTTTTTTTTTTTTATATATATATATATGTGTAGAAATAAAAAAAAATACAAGGTCATATATTATTTAAATGAAAATAAAATGTATGATTATATTACATGTTATTTATAGATGAACAATATATTATATATATATAAAGTTTTGGAACAGTCCAAAATATTTTTTTTTTTTTTTTTTTTTCTTTTTATTTTATTGAAGAAAATATATATATATATATATTTAATTATATAAATATAATGGGTGGTGATTATTTTTTTTTTTAAATTAAAAGAAAATTTTATATTTTATTCCATATTATGAAATATACATGAACCTATATAATAATATTTAGACATAAATTTATTTATAACCTTTGTATAGATAGCTTTAGGGAGTTTTTATTTCAGTAACATATATATATTTATATATATATATATATATATATATATGTACATATTATATTTTAATTGTCCAAATTAATATAATAATTTCCCCTGTAAACTAAATTTTTCTAAGATTCTTTCACCTTCCTCTTGATAATCTTGCCTTGTAACACTATAATAATCATAATTGAAAATTTCTAGAAAATAATGAGATCCTGAATATATAGCATATTTTTGTAATAATTTCCTTTTGAAAAGATGAACTTGAACACAAGCTTTATTATAAAAATTCATATTATTAATTAATCGATAGAGTTCATTCTCCAATCTTTGTCTAAAACCTCTTATAATACTAGAACCTCCTGTAAGATAAATATTTCTTAGTAATTCCTTTCTATAATCAATTGGACAATTTTGAATAGTGTTATATATAACCGTAGGTAATGTATTTTGTACAAATAAGAAATTAAAATTGAAATCGTACGTATGTAAATTTTTATAATTCTCTGTCTTAACATAAGTATCTAGAGCATATGGGGAAAAGAATATTTCAGTAGAATTAACAGCCGACTCAAATATTTTATTAACATTTAATTCGAAAGGAGTAATAAAATAATTCTTAGGATTTTTATTATAAAGTATAGATAAATATTGACATTCTTCTTTATTCTTTGGTGTGAAGATACGTTTTTCTTTTGCAACTTTTGCAATATCTATAGATATTTCTTTTTGCTCTTTTTCATGTTTTTTCATTTCTTCATATATTTGATTATCTATATCATATCCTCCTATATAGTAAAATTCAGTAAGGTCAAGTAATGGTATACCATTTATTATAGGGGTACAACTCGTTTTTGTACTTCCTATATTGACAATAACAGCAGTAAAATTGAACAGATTTAACTCTTTTAAATGTATTAGACATTCATTTGAGTATTCATTATTTTTTTTTTTTGTATTATATTTTAAATTTTTTTTGGTATATTCACTTTTTGAATTATCGTTCATGTTTGGTATATTCTTTTCATCCTTTTCATTTTTTTCGTTATTATCCTTCATATTAATGTTATGATAATGATTTTCCTTTTCTTTCATGTCTTCATTATAAAATAAGAATTTCTCTTTTTCATTTTTGAGTTCCTCTAAAATAATGAGGGAAGAAACAAAAGCGGGTTCTTTAAAAGAAATACTTTTAACCTCAAAAGATTCAAATAAAATATCTCCAATACTTGAGAAATCATTCATACTATTTTTACTAGAAAAAGGTATAAATATATCTTTATTTTTTAAATCAAATTTATATACATTTGTAAAAGAGTAATAGATGCATTCTTCTATAATATTATAATTTTTATATGGGGGAAATAAATAACCTAGTTCTTTCCATGGTTCGATTATTTCAATATGGGGTAACCTTAAACTTTGTATTTTATAATCTAATTTATTTATTAATCCAAATTTAAACGAGTAGTTATTTAAGGCTAATAACAATATGTTATTTTCTATATTTAAATATTTATTTAATTTTAATATATCACTACATGTAGTATTTGAAAAACTACTGAAACTTGTTCTATGATAATTTAGTCTTCTCTTTTTTTCGCTTGACGTCGGCGAATTTTCAACATTCACATGTAAGCTTATAGGGTTCTTTAACTTCAAGTATAAACTTTGTGTAATTGGACTGTAGTTTTTTTTATTATTCTCTTCCTCACTCATTTTAGTATTTGAAAAATGAATAACATATAAAACACTGTTATACATATATATTATATTAAATTTTCTTTTATTAATATATATATATATATATATATATATTTTAGTACACATATATTTTCTTTTAATATTAATTTATGTTGTCTTTTTATAATATATGATTCAATATTTCATAATGGAAAATTTTCATATACGTTCACATTTTTGTGCTTTTATTTAAAAAACATAAAAAAAAAAAAAAAAAAATGTGTAAAATCAAATTAAGAATGAAATATGTATTACATAAATATAGTATATAAAAAAAAAAAAAAAAAAAGAAAAGAAAAATTCATAATAAAAATAACTAAAAAAATATAAAATTAATATATATATATATATATATATATATTTATATATCACATAATGCTGCAACATTGCTTCTTCTTCAGTTTTTTACTTTGTTTGAATAACTGTTTTGTCGTTGCTAAAAATATAAAAGTATAATGTAAAAAAATAAAAATCCATATATTATATATATATATATATTATGTGCACATTTTCTTATATATTTTAATTAAACATTACATGAAAGATCCTTGCTCTTATCAACAAGGACGTCCAAATTCTCTCTATTCCTTATAAGAGCATCCATTGTTACTCTAACTTTTTCCTTTAAAAAAAAAAAAAAAAAAGAGGAGACAAGAAAAATTAAATGATAAAAAATATAATTTAAAGGACCAACGAAAATTTGTTTTTGAAAAATTTCACATATAATAATTAACATATGGATATAAATTTTTTTTTTTTTTTTTTTTTTTTTTTTTAAATATACAATATTTTCATTAATTTTTATATTTGTTTGGGTTATAGCGTCGCAATTTAAAGGGTCCTATATTTAAACAAAAAAAATGTATAAAACGTGTTTTTTGATTATGCTTAATATGATCACAAATAAGTAAATACACATATATATATATATATATATATATATATATACATATGTATATTTTTTGTGTAATTCTTCTTTGCGTACCTTATATTTTGTTAAATATGTATACAAATTAAACGATATTTTATTGTCTTGTTTTACACTCGACCATTCTTCCTTGGGAATGGTACTTATGAAATCTCTATAAATCTCATTTATCATATAAAAAGCAACCCTGAAGGGTAATAACACAAATAACAACATAAAGTATATATTATAGAAAATATAAAAAATATTATATATTTTATATAATACCTTTCCGGATAATCGTCTGTAGCTATTACAATAGGACAAATATTGTCTGCATATTTAAAAGCGAAAACTGTATTATTTTCATGAGTTATTATTTCTTTGGTATTATATTCTATCTAATTAATAAAAAATAATAAATAAATAAATAATTAAATATATATATATATATATAAATGAACATTACACATAAAAGCATATAATTTAATAGGTCAATATAAAACAATTTTCACAAACCCGTGATGGAATAGTTCTAGCCACAAAAAAGGCGGCTTCTTTAAAGGCCTTTTTTTTTATAAAAGAATAACTAAATAAAATATTAAAAAGAAAATATTATATGTAAAATGTTATATAAATAAATAAGCATATATATATATATATATATATTTTCCAAAACCAATCATTTAGTTATACAACTTATAATTTAATTTATTTTTTTTTTTTCTAACGAATTTAAATCTGTGGCATTACAAAGGAAAATAACATCTTCTACATATTTTGTCAAAAAAATTGCTAATAAATTCATCTTATTAAAAATAGGAAAAAATATATATAGATATACTGTTAAAATAATGATACAAAATTGTATATATATATATATATATATATATATATATATATATATGCACAGTTGTATACTTTTGTTTTTTATTTTATGTTTCGAGTTTTTCAAAATTAACAATTTATATATTTAATGAACAAAGCATTTCAAATACATAGACAAAAACAAATACAAAAAAAAAAAAAATAAACAAATAAAATAAAATGACCATAAAAAAGAATATATAATTATAAATTACACGTATATATATAATTAAATTAAAGAGTTCTTATTATTAGAATCAGTTCCGTATGAAAAGAAAAAAAATACAACTAATGTTATTTTTTCCTAATATAACACACCATATTAAAAATATAAATAAAATAAAATAAAAAAAGTTATTCTGAAAATTCTTATTTTATATATAATTTTTTAAATATATAAATGGAAAAATATTATGAAAAATTAAATAAAAAATAAAAAAAATATAAATGATTTATTATGTTATAATATAACACTATTGTGTTACATTATATTTTATTATCTCTACATAAAAAAAAAAAAAAAAAAAAAATTAACGTAGAAGCAGTTATATGTAATTTTTTTTAAACCTTTTTTTTTTTTTTTTTTTTTTTTTTTTTTTTTTTTTTTTATATTTTTTTAAAAAAAAAAAAAAAACAAAAAATATTTTTTAAAAAAATAAAATTATAAATTATTTTTTTTTTTTATTTATTTTTTATAAAAAAAATT
>NC_033654.1:399667-406504 GCF_001601855.1 Plasmodium reichenowi | reverse complement strand
TTTTATTAAAAAAAAAAAAAAAAAAAAAAAAAAAATAATTATAAAAATAATATTAATTATTTTTTTTTTAAAATTTTTTTTTTTTTTTTTTTTTTTTTTTTTTGGTTTTATATATAATTATAGAAAAAAAAAAAAAAAAGAAAGAAATTAATTATAATAAATGAATATATATAATATTTATTTGTATTATATATTTTCCCTAAAAAAAATTTTTTATTAATTATATATATATATATATATATATATATATATATATATTTGTACATATAATATATTTTTTTTTTTAGCAATTTTTTTAAAATATGAAATTATACATTTATAATAACGTGTAATTTAATTTACTTTTTATTTTTATTTTTCCCCCACCTCCAAGAATCATTTGGTGATATTTCTTGAAACAATATTTTTTATATAATATTATTTTTTTTGTAATCATTATTTGCGCGCAGTTTTATGAAAATATAATTTTTTTATTATTTTTAATTTATAAAAACATATAAATATATATAATTATATATATATTATATATACATTATTATTATTATATTTATATATATATATTATTTATTATATATATAAATATTATATCTTTTGTATATGTTGATATTTGTTATAAAAGAAAAAACGAAAAACAAATTATTATATATATATTCTTGAAAACTATTTAGGATTTTTTATATAAACTAAAAATAAATTTTTGAACTAATCTTCTTTTTTTTTTGTTTTTTTTAACTTTTTTTTGATTTATTTACATATAGTAAAAATGATATATCATATATATTATTTATTTATTCATTTATATTTTATTTATTATTATTTTTTTTTATGTTAGAATATGATATTTATTTTATTAAAAAATATTTAATGTAATATCTATTTGTATTATTTTTCAATTTTTAGAATGATTGTTTTAAAAAGAAAAAGAAAATATATAATAATATATGCGCAACATATGATATATAAATTCATATTATAATTATATTATATATAATATATATATTATATATATATTTTTTCTTTTCTACATTTTTAATGTTAATAAGTAGAATATCTTATATTTGATGAAATATAATTGTTTTATATTATTTACATATTAATTTTCTGGACTTGTATTAAATTTTTTTTTTTTTTTTTTTATGTTATTTTTTGGTTATATTATTAAAACAAAGAATAATTATAAATAAGAACAAGGTAGACATAATAAAGAAGAAATATATATATGTCTAACTTGTAAATATTTAAGTTATATGTTTATGATATAATTTTCTTTTTTTTTTTTTTTTTTTTTTTTTTTTTTTTGTTGTTGTGTTTTAATTTTATTGTTATCATTTTCTATATGACAATGTTTTTGTTTTTTTTAAAATGGATATAGAATATGGAGGAGCTCGAGATTTTGAAAAATATATTTGTAATAAGGAGGAGAAGATTCCTCTATCTTATAATAAAAAATATCTTGCCGAAATAGAAGAAAGTCATAAGAAATGTAAGAATGATTCATTATTATTTAGGAATTGTAATTTTTATATTGATGATTTTGTAAGTTTTTTCTCTATATGTAATACATTAGACAATTCTAATAAAGAAACGAAATGTATATATAGGAGTGAAAAAGATTCAATGGAGGATTCAAAAGAATTAAACAATTATATGAATAACAATAGTATTAATAAAACAACGTTAGGTAAGTTTAATATGGAAAGTAAAATGGAATATAATTATACTTGTATTAACGAACATAATAATAATAATTATTATATAAGTAAGATACATAATGATTCTGTTTTTAAATATCAAGATATGGATAGAACACCTATGAAAAATAACATAGATAATAATAATAATAATAATAATAATAATAATGATAATGATAATACATATTTGTATGATAATTATCTAGAAGACCAATTTAATCAAACCATAAGAAATCGATATAGTTGTACTCCCAATGATCAAATAAGCACTTGTACAAAAAGTTTTAATACATGTATAAAAACATATGAAGAACAAGATTCTTCAAGTTGTAAAAAGAATGTATATAATTCTTATATTAACAAAAAAGAGAATCTTGAAATATTAATAGTTCAAAACGGAGGGGTAATACATAATACTTTGACCAGCAAAGTAACCCACATTATTAGTAATAATATGGCTTTAGGTTCTAAGAAATATATGGATTATAAAAAAGCTATAAAAAAATCTAAAGTCTTCATAGTTGTAGATAAATATATTTTCGATTGTGTAAACATGCAATGTCGTTTACCTGAACAATCATATCTGCCTTCCATGTTACGTTACAATTGTCATCAAATAACCGAATATTTTTCCTTAAGAAAAAAAGATAAGGAACAAAACAAAAAAATGCAAAACAAAAAAATACAAAACAAAAAAAATAATGATCAAAATTTTTTGAAGGAACATGAAGAAGGTGAACAAAATAATGTAACCATTTTAGATACCTCAAAATGTGATAAACAATTAAATGATTATTATGTAGAGAAAAAATTAAGTACTTGTCATAATAAGACAAGTGTTAATAATACTTTAAATAAA
Source organism: Plasmodium reichenowi (assembly GCF_001601855.1). NCBI lineage: Eukaryota > Apicomplexa > Aconoidasida > Haemosporida > Plasmodiidae > Plasmodium > Plasmodium reichenowi. The sequence goes on along the minus strand of NC_033654.1, from coordinate 403,954 downwards.
ACTTATATGTATGGAACAAAAGATGACAATAATTTATTAATACAAAAAGGTATAGGGACCAATGAAAATTTGAATTATATAAACGAGCAAAAAGTCCCTGAAGAAAATAATAATGAAGAAAAAAAAGAAAACACTACTAATAATGATAATGTAAATAAACACCTAGAAATATTAAATATGAATATGGATTATGAGCATGTAAAGAAATTTATAATATGTAATTCGAATGAATATTTCAAAAGGTTACAAGAATATTATTTGGAAAAAGAGTTAAAAGAAAATATATATTCTAACGTTTCATCAAATTTATATTTAAATAAAAACACATTTGAGGACTTTTCTAGGAAATACAGAATATTAAATTATTTAAGTGATGAAGAAATTAAATGGTTAAAATGTAAAAGTGAATTAAATATAAATATAAAAAATCTTTGGGAAAATGATATAATTCATTTTTTCTTTGATTTAGTCTTAAGAAAAAAAGAACATTTCAAAAACAATACTGTTGGTAATAATAACAATAATATTGGTAATAATAATAATAATAATATTGGCAATAATAATAATATTGGTAATAATAATAATAATAATATTGGCAATAATAATAATATTGGCAATAACAATAATATTGGCAATAACAGTAATATTGGCAATAACAATAATATTGGCAATAACAATAATATTGGCAATAACAATAATATTGGCAATAACAATAATATTGGCAATAACAATAATATTGGCAATAACAATAATATTGGCAATAACAATAATATTGGCAATAACAATAATATTGGCAATAACAATAATATTGGCAATAACAATAATATTGGCAATAACAATAATATTGGCAATAACAATAATATTGGTAATAATAATAATACAGAATCCTATAGAGATATAAACAAATCGAGCAGTTATATATCTGAAAATTTAATAGAGAGTATTAGCGCTTATCTATACAATTCTCGACTATACATTTTAGGTAATTGGAATTATATATCTAAAGAATTATTTAATTTTGATGATATAAAAGAATATGAGAAAGGATCGAAGAAATTTGTTTACTTATATATCGATTTTGACAATTACTTTTTAAATGCAAGTATAAGAAATAAAATTTGTATGTATGAGAAAAAGAAATCGATGAATAATGAAATATTTTGTGTATGTCATAGTTTAAAAAAGGAAGATAGTTATGGTATTATTAGTTCAACAAATTATTGGGGGAAAAAGAATAAAATAGTTAAAGGTATGGTCAAAGGGGAAGCTACAAAAATGAATAAGAATATAAATTTTGTAAAATATGATTTTAGTAATATATTAAAATGTAGTTATTTATTTTTATTAGTATTAATAAATTATTCTAAAAATGTTCGTGTATTATCAGTAGACGAATCAATACTTCAACTATTTTATGAAAAAGAAGAAGAGATTTTCATAATATCCAAAAAAATTTCTGATGATATTTATAGACTAACTAATTTAAGTGTATCCATAGGAATTTCTCATGATTTAAATACATCAAGAAAGGCTTTAAAGTTTTGTAAAAAGCGTTTTATGTTTTTTGATTTTTATCACCATTTTAATATTTTTATAAAGAAGTATATTAACTTAAAAAATAAGGAAAGTAACGTAACAACAGAAGCTTCCCATGATGATAATATAAAAAGCAATAGTATATTAGATGATAAAATTATTAATAGCAAATTAAAACATATGATAGAGCAAAATAAAAATGTAAATGGTGGTAATAATACGGATGATTATACAATAAATTTGATGAGTGATGATATACTTAAGGATTTATTTAAGGAATATCTTTCCTTTGAAGAAAAAAGGAAAAGTGAATTAAAATATAATGAAAATAATAAAGACAAATACAACATGAATATGGATAATATATATTTTATGAATCTTATAAAAGGAAAGAGAGAAAAAGAAGTTGAATATATTTATAATAAATTCCTTCAAATGAATAAAGAAAATATTGAACAAATCGTAAATACATATTTTGAAGAAGTAATTCATCCAGTGAGTACATATTTTTTTTTTTATAAACCAAATGAATATTATTTTAATATTTTAAAAAATATGAATTATTTAAATGGATATTTTATTTCATTTAATATGTATTATCTTCCACATATTGAAAATGATAGTAACAATGATCATCATAGTAAGAATAATTGGTTAAATAATAAAATGGATAGAAATATAAATAAAAAAGAATTAGAAAACAACGATGAAAAGAAAAGTATCAATATTAGTGTTAATTATGGTGTGAGATTTAATAAAATAAACGACTTTTATTATCTCATATATTTTATGACCAAGCAGTTGTATTTACGTTTAAAAATAAAGAATTTGAAAGCCAAACTTTTACATGTAAACTTTTTTATCAAAGCCCAAAATGAAAATGTAAATCCTATGAAATATCTAGGTAGAGGAAGAGTTATTAGAATAAGTAGTAAAATTAAATTAAATCAACATACCAATTGTTTTTTTGTATATTTTTTTAAAGTTATACATACATTTGATTTCTTAGCAAATAATTTAAGTGATTTAAGAGGTGTTCAAATTATTTGTTCAGATACCATTAATGAAAACAAAACTCATGTTAATAAAAAAAGTATTTTATATTATTTCTACATAAATAGAGAAAAAAATATTAAAAACAAGAAAAACTGTAAATATGTAGCAAGTTGGAAAGATGACAATTTTTTAGAAATACCACAAAAAGTGAATGATAATGATCAGGTGGAAGAAAACGTAAAAGATCCACATCAAATAAATGAAAATAAAATACATCTACATAATATAATGTTATCATCACAAAAGAAAAATGAAACAAACAAAAAAGAAATGAATGGGAGAATATCAAAAAATAATATAAATAGTTCAAGTATATTAAGTTACATAAAAGATAAAAATAAAGGCACTAACATATTAACAACTGAAATTAATTGGACACATAATAATAATAATAATAATAATAATAATAATAATACATATAGTAAAAATGAAATTCATAAAACTGTAAGAAAAGGAACAAGTACAAGTACCAAAAAAAAAAAAATAAAAAAAAAAATAAATACACATATACGTTATGATAAAAATACAAGGAATAATAAATTATATCATTATGAATATAAACAAAATATTCTAAATTATTTTGTACATAATAATCATAATAGTAATAAGACTCAGAATCTAATACATAAGAAGGAAAATAATTTTCAAAATAATCAAAATGTTTCTTTATGTTCTTCATCAAAAACTATAAATAAAGGTTTCAAAAGGAAATGTAACATTCTAAGAAGTAATGCTAATTTTTTAAATATAAGAAAAAAAATAAAAATTACGAAGAATTATAAAATATCTGACTTTTTCCCAAGTATATTAAAAAAAAATATATATTTAAGAAATAATAAAAATATATATGATGATGAAATAAAAACATATTGTAATGGAAATATTATAATGCATACTAATATTTTCGATAGTATTATTAATAAGAAAATTAAAAAAGAAAATGATGAAGAAAATGAAGAAAATGAATTATGTGATGATAATAACTGTGATAAAAATTATCATATGAAAAAACAATTTACATGTTGTTATTTCTGTTATAAAGAAATAACACAATATCTAGTACATAAAGAAAAATTATTTGAGGAAAATCATAATTGTAATGATTTATGTAGAAATGACATATTCTGTTTTACATATATTAGTAAAAACTTATTTTTATTCAATCATACAAATGATAAATTAAATTTATATTTATATATAAAAAAAATTATCAATTCATATAGATCATATTTTCATAACAAATTTCAAGAACATGATTGTGTTTGTAATAATATTTTAAAAAAGGATCAAGAAAATATATATTACTTAAATAAGTTTATGGTCAAAGTTATAGATGATATATGTGAAATGTTGCATAAAAAAAGATATATTGATGTTTTACAAAATTTTCTAAAAAATTTTAAGTATGTTTGGTCTTTAAATAATGAATTATTTCCAGAAATCTTTGAACGAATATTAATCAAATACAATATAAATCATATGACCACCTAAATATAAATATATAAATATATAAATAATATTATGCAATTAAAAATACTTCCTTTTTTTTTTTTTTTTTTTTTTTTTTTTTTTGTTATTAAAAGGGTTTATATGTGTATATGTATTTATATAAACCCGTTTGATTTATTTTTATATTCTTTCATTTTATAATAATAAAACAAAAAACAACTTTGATTATTTTATTCATATATATAT
>NC_033654.1:381153-399449 GCF_001601855.1 Plasmodium reichenowi | reverse complement strand
TATTTTTTTTTTTTTTTTTTTTTTTTTTTTTTTTTTTTGTTATTAAAAGGGTTTATATGTGTATATGTATTTATATAAACCCGTTTGATTTATTTTTATATTCTTTCATTTTATAATAATAAAACAAAAAACAACTTTGATTATTTTATTCATATATATATATATATATATATATATATATATATATATACTTTAATTTATATAGTATAATTTTAATCTATTGATATTATTAAAATAAATAATATATTTAATTATATATTATTTTAAAAATCTATTGAACTATTTATAGTATATAGTTTTAATGCATAATATATATATATATATATATAATATCACACATTAATAATATATATATATATATATATATATATATATATATAATATATTCTCTTTTTTTAAAAGATACTCCGCCACATAAGTTAAAAAGAAATGCTTAAAAAAATATATTTATTAAAACGAAATTACATGATTTTTTTTTTTTTTTTTTCTTAACATATTACTCATATAAAAATTACATGTATAAATATTCTTTTTTTCCTCAACGCCCCCTTCATATATTAATTTAATTTTTTTTTTTTTTTTTTATGAATACAATAAAATAGTGGTTAATTTGTTATAATATTATTATATAATTTTTTTTATTCTTTTTAAAAATATTATTATCCACATATATATATATATATATATATATATATTAATTATCATTTATATGAGAAATAATCATTTAATTATAATAATTATAATTGTAAATATATATATGAATATATATATTGAAATATATATATTTAAATATATATGTTGAAATATACATATAAATGAATAGTTATATTTTTAATTTTTCATATATGACATATGGTTAAATATATATATATATATATATATATATATATATATATATATATATATATTTGTGTTGATACTTGTATTAGTATATAGTAGAAGAATCATATAATATTTACTATCATATATATATATATATATATATTTATATATATGTTATAGATATCATAATTACTTGTAGTATTTGAATAATATTTAAAGAATAACTATGAGGATATGTAAAAGAATCGACCCTGTGATTGATATTGTTATTGTAGGATTTGGAATGAGTAGTAAATGTTTTGTTGATATATTTTTATCGAAAAATGAATTAAAAGGTGTAAATATAACAATAATAAGTAAGAATACTTTTGTATTTTTAGATAGATATGTACAATGTATTGAAATATGTAAGGATACGTATATTGATATATATAAATATTGTAAAGAGAGGAACATTCTTTTTATTAACGAAGAAGTTGAAAGCATTGATTCGGATAAGAAAATTATAAAATTTAGTTCTGATAGAAATCATTTATGTTATGATTATTTATTATGTGATTTTGATTATAAGAGTTCTTATTTAATGAATAATAATGATTTAAGTCATATGAATATATATACATATAAGGATAAGAATTTATTTTTTTATTATACACATATAATATATTTATCTTTAATAAAATCACAAAATAATAAAATAACAGATAAAAAGGAATATATGAAATGGAAAACATTTTTTTCTAAAAATATACCTTTACAAAAATTTTATAATTTTTGTTCATATAATGATAAATATGTGGAAAATATTATAGACATTTATAATTTTTTTGATATTCTATTAAATAATAATATGCCATATTACGATTTTAAAATAGTTCAGGAAAAAGTCAAAATATTAAATGTTTTGAAGAATAAAAATCCTTTAATTAAAGAAATTGTAAAGAATGAAAATTATAATTTTCATTTATCTAGTATTGAAGAAAAGGATGAAACAAAGCAAACAAATGATACTAGTGATAATATATTCCAGCTCTTAATATTATGTGATGAAAATAATTATAATTTTGGAAAAAATTTATACTATGAAATTTTTGAAAATTTACATAAAATATCTATATCTGTTAAGATAATATATGTACACATAATAATAAATGAAGAAAAATGTAATAAAAAGGAAAATATAAATAATACAATAAGTAATAATAATAATAATAATAATAATAATATTAAAAATAATATTTATAATAATAGTAACGTTTATATTAATAATAATATGAAGTGTTCAAAGTTTTGTTCCTATTTTGTTCAGGTTCGTGAAATAAAACAAGTAAAAAAAAGAGAAGATAAACATATTATAGAATATATAGATATGAATAATAAATTAAGTACCATTTTTTTTGATGAATGTATAAATATAACTAATTTAAAATATCCATCATATATTTATAAATCTGGTTATGATATTGATAATAATAAAAATATTAATAATTTTTGTCAATATTATAAAGATGAATCATTATATTTTCTAAATCAAATAACAAATTATGATACTTATACCATATGTCAAAATGTCTACATTAATATTTATAATAATATACATAAAAAAGAATATATTAATATTGATCATGTAAAAGATCATATCTATATATATAATTGGAAACAAAAACATATAACTATTGAACATTTTTCAATTAATCATATATATGAATTATTAATAAATATTTATAACAAAATCGTTAAAATAATTAAATTTAATTTAATTTATATATATAAACATACTCTTACACAAAATAAAGTGAAACCCTTTTTAATCAATAAAAAATATCTTATAGATAATTATTTAAATGAAAAAAAAAAAAAAATAATAACTATAGAAAAAAAAAACAAATCTTCTTCTATTGATTTGTTCATAAATTTAATTATGTATATATATAACCAATTTTTATATTATATAACCCATTTTGAAAATATATTCTTCCATACCAAACAAGAAGAACATATTCTTAATACAACTAATAATAGTAAAATGAAAACTAACTGTAATATCAAAAATATAAACAACACTAATCAGAACACAGAATTATTACCTGCATATATGTATGACGAATATAAAAAAGAGTACGAAAACAGATTGATAATTAAAAAGAAAACTTCGTATAAACTCGTACAACATAATAATAATAATAATAATAGTATCGAATTAAATGAAGATAATAATAAAAATGATTATATCAAAGGAACAGATGATCCATTTGTTATTGTAGAATGTAATAATTTTGGAAAAGAAACTATCCTTCATACATCAGATAACAAAAAAGTACAATCATATATAAAAGAAAGTATCGACAAAATAATTAATAGAAATACATGTGGAGGATGTGGTTCAAAAGTTCCATCTAATGTATTATCTAATTCTTTAAAATCATTAGATATTTTTAATTCTCCAAATGTTTATTTAGGAGTTGAAGGAAGTGATGATTGTTGTATATTTGTTCATAGTAAATCCAAAAACACTGAACAAAGTCCTGCTCTTGTTCAGACAATCGATTTTTTTAAATCATTTATTGATGATGAATATATATTAGGATCAATAATAGCTATTCATTCATTGTCTGATATATATAGTATGGGGGGCACAGGGATATGTGCATTATGTGTTCTTATAGTGAAGGATAATATTGAAAGAAAATTACAACAAAGGTTAGAAAATGTTCTAACCGGATGTTGTCAAAAATTAAAGGAAGAAAGATGTGTGTTAAGTGGAGGACACACTTGTGCAGGTAATGAAAACTACGTGGGTTTGGCTGTTACTGGAAAGATAAAAAAAAGAAAAGAAAAAAAAATCCAACAAAAAAATGGTAATAAAAATATTATGAAATTTGAACAAGATAAAAGTGAAAATGAAGATAATTCACATGTAGAACAATTAATTAATCAGAATAATATAAATAATATACATAATATAAATAATATTGAATTTGAAGAAGATGAACATAAAATAAATAAAGAAACTAATTCATATTTTGAAAAACACCAAATGTTAAAGGAAAATTACCTTTTCTTACCCAAAGGTAATGGAGATATAAAAAATGGAGATGTCATTATTACAACAAAAATGTTTGGTTTCGGATTTATTATGGCAGCGCATATTATAAAAAAAGCAAAAGCTAGGTGGATATATAGTTGCCTTGATGAAATGTTAATATCTAATAGAAAAAGTGGTTTATATTTTCTTCAAAATAATGCCAAGGCATGTACAGATGTTACAGGGTTTGGTATATTAGGACATTTAAATGAAATGTTGAAATGTTCAAGAAAAGAAATTTATTTACAACATAAAAAAACAAATTATAAACACAATGATAATTTGGATCAAACTACAAAAGATGATTATAGTAAAAATCAAGATAAACAAATAAAACAAAAAAAAAAAAAAATTTTAAATATGTGTGATCAAAATAATAATAAGCTCAATATGTTGGGTGCAAAAATTAAACTTAATAATATTATTATAGCAGAAGGGGTACAAGAATGTATTGAAAATAATATATATTCATCTATGTATAAAAAAAATCATTATTTATGTAATAATATAATAAATCTAGATGAAGCACAATTATATAGCAAATATGGAATTCTTTTTGACCCTCAAACAAGTGGAGGATTAATGGCTATAGTTCAGAAGGAAAAAGCTACTCAAATATTGTCTGATTTGAAAAATATGGGATATCCTAATTCTTCAATTATAGGTGAAATAATAAATGTTCAATATGAAAAATTTAATAATAAATCTATACAAGATATATCATTATCTGATTATTTGGATACAACCGATTCTATATATGTAGAATTGTAAGCAAATATGTTTGTCAAAATAAAATAGAATAAAATAAATTAAAATAGAATAACGATTTTACAAATATATATATATATATATATATATATATATATATATATATATTGTTTTATTTCTTAAATTATTATTTGAGTTTTCAATTAAATATAATAGATAAGTGCATACATCTTATGGTGTATCCATTTTATATGAAGGTTTTTTTTTTTTTTTTTTTTTTTTTTCTTTTTATTTCCATGTAAANTGTATATATATATATATATATATATATATATATATATATATATATATATATATATATATATATATATATATATACATATTTATGTATAAAGGACATATTATATATATCACATTATATAATATGTACAAAAAAAAATGCTTAATATAATTTTCTGTCTATTAATTTATTTATATACTCGATTTAATTTCAAATTGATTCATATTGATCCAGATTTAATTCGTTTTTTAATCTATCTTCTATTTCATCTTTTCTATTAAGAAGCTGTAATTTTTGCATTTTTACTTTTAAAATATTCATTTTGAAAAGTACGCATAAATATGTTAATGAAAAGATAAGAGGAAGAAAAACTACGATAAAGATAATTAAGAATATTAAAATAATAGAATCTGTTGTATTAATATAAAAGTGTGCATTAATAATTTGCATACCTTCAAAATCATTTTCATCTGAATATAAACATATAATATAACTTTCATTAGTTTGTAATTCATCTTTTTTTAAAAAAGGGATATAATAATTTTGTATATTTTTATTTGAAAATGAATATTGTACCATATTTTGTATAATATTATCTTTATTTTTTTTTTTTATTTTATGTAAGGGTCCAGATCCTAATACTGAATAATCCCAGAAAGGCGGACATTTCATTTTATTAGGAGGTGAATCTCTTGGTATCCTAACAAATACAACACGATTATATGAAGTAATATAATTTCCTTTTATTGATAAATTATAATCCCAATTATTTGTTAAAAATGATTTCGTATATATAATATCGAATTGATCTTTATTCCTATTAATATTTATTGGATATGAATTAAATATTAATTTTCCTAAATATGTTGGTGTTTCATAATTTGATTTATAACAAATATGTAAATCTAAAATTGGTTTTTCTTCTTTTGATTTCATTTTATCATTTGCAAAATATATTATATTATTTTCTGTATTAACAATAACTGGTATACTATATGAAGAAAACAATTTCTCTAAATATTTTTGTGATATTTCTATATATAAATATAAATTTTTTATTGAATAATTGTTATCATTATAACATACATTATATATATTTCCAGACGTGAAAAAATCTTTTGTACATTTTTTTTCTTTTTCTTTTTTGAAATATTTTTGTAATACAAACGCTAAACATATTTCATTATTTTTCTCTTTTGGATAATCTGACCAGTCACCAATTATTTTCATATATGTTTTTTTTTTTGGTAAAAATAATATCTTGTCAACTTCTCTATCTTTATCAATTTGAACTGTCACAATTAAATCTTGTAACATACCCTTCGCGACATGTTTATATAAATATTTACTATCTATTTTATGTGAGTTATCGTAATATTTTATTTTTGTTACATCCTGCGGATATTTTATTTTCTCAAACTCTTCACCTAAGCATTGCGTAAACAAATTAATATAACAAGAAGTTAAAACAGAAAAAAGAAAAAAAAAGCCATTTCGCAGAAAAATCATGCTAAATAAAATATTTCTTTCATTAGAATTTAAAAAGATAAAAAAAAAGTATATAATTTTTTTGTTATATATATATATATATATATATTATATATTTGTATTATATATACAGAAATCAATATAAATTTATCTTATAAAAAATATATGCATTTTTTTGGGAATTATAATATCATCATAATTATATTAATTAAACAAATATATAGTTATTTAATATTATCAATCCTATTTAATTTAATATATTTTTTTTTTTTTTTTTTTTTTTTTTTTTTTCCCCTTTACATAATAATGTTCATGACGAAAATGCAAAAAATCTTTTTACAAATATTTTACATATATAAATTTGAGATGTTTTAAATATAGATATATTATATATATATATATAATATAATTAATATAATATATTTTTCTCAAGAACTGGATAACAATATATAATTTGAATAAAATAATATATTTTTTTATTAATATAATAATAAATATATAAGTTTACCTATACATATGAAAACTAACATATTATATAAAGAAGAAATACTGTACTTTTATATTTATATTAAACCATTTCACTTTAATACATTATACATATATATAATAATATATATATATTATAAAAATTTAATATTTTTTTATTTTTTCTATTTTTTTTGTATTATTTTTATAAAATATTAAGGATATATATAATAATAAAAATATTTTTAATTATATAAATATATATATATATATATATTATATTTATATAATTATTCTTATTAATTTATACAAATTCATAAACCATAGGAAAAAAATACAGTGCAATTTTTATATAAATAAGTATATCATTTAATAAATATACTTTTATTACTTGTAGAAAATAATAATTATGATAAATTTATTTATTTTTGTGTGAAGTATAATTTTCCTTAGAGTTACTTTGATAATTATAATATAATACAACAAAAATTAAAATGTATATTTATTTATATATACTTCTAAATGTACATTATGTTGTACAGTCGAAATTTTTTTTACGTGACTAAATTAAAAAAAAAGTTATTTTACGTATATACTCTATTTATCTTCTTTCTTTTTATTGTTCTTTGTATAGTAGTTGATGAAAAAGTTAAAAATAGAAAAGGTGTAGGTCGCGTTTTTTATATTCATAGATAAATATTTACCCAAAACAATCTTTTAATGAATTATGAAACATTCTATATATAGAACAAAAAAATATATATAAATAAATAAATATATATATATATATATATATATAAATTTATATATATTTAATTTATATTCTTATCTTTTTTTTTTTTTTTTTAATATTTTACATAAAAATATTTATATACACAGTATGTGCACAACATTAAAAAAAATGAATTAAAATAAGAAAAAGAAAGTGTGTTTGATAAACCTTTTTTTTACCATATTAAAGGGATTAATATATATATATAGATTTTTATTAGTTTCTCATTTAATTTAAATATATAAAAAATGCAAGTTCAATATAAGATGGACCAAAAAATAAAACAATGATATATATCTATATATATGTATATAACATATATACATATATGTATGATAAATACATTATATAGCTATCTATTTAGAAATAAAAGTTATGCCTGTTCAAAATTTACTATATTGAACATAAGAACATATATAAAATATGAACTTATCGAAGATACAATATATTGTTATACATTTATGATAAGTTAATATTTCAAATATTTCCTCATTTTTGTATTTAATAAAAGTTATAATATAAATATATACAAAAAAAAATATACATATATAAATATATAGGTTTCTTAATATTATATATATATATATATATATATATAATATTTTTTTTTCTTCCATTATGGTAATATAAGAATTCATAGATGATCGATATTACCATTTTTATGACTTGTCTCTTTTACATCCAAGAAATATTTAAACACACAATTTTTTTCATTCTTTGAATGCCTAAGTACATATAAAATATTTTTGTCTGCCATAATATTTACGTCTGGCATAAATAATTGAAACTCTTTTAAGAATTCCTTTTCATGATTTGTTATTTCAATAGATAGACAATCACAATACATATTTAGGAAATCCTTTCTTAATTTAAATTCTTCTAATTCTAATATTTCCAAATTGTTTTGAGTTTTTTGTTCATAATTACCTATAGCACTAATTTCATTAAGTAAGAATTTATGATGTAATACTTTGGACAAGAGTTTTAATTCTCCTTTGGTGAGTTTTATACATTTCTTTATTTTTCTTTTTATTTTTACAATTCGATCTTTACTCTTTTGATTGAGCATTTTATATTTTATGTTATCTTCTAAATCACAACAATCGTGTAGTAATTGTGGATTTTCATTAACTGTCTCTTTTATAAATGTATTTTTACCTTTTATATCTCCATAGGTATTATTATTATTATTATTATCATTATTATCATCTTTTTGTATAATATAACTATCTTCATATTGTTCTCTTTTTAAATGCTTACTTCCCAAGTATCCGATATGGTTATATGTTGTAGTAGTTATATCTTCTTTTTTTAAACGTATATTATTAAAATAATTATTATCTTTTTTGTCATCACAATTTCTTGGGAATTTCATATTAGATGTTTTATTTTCACTTGATTCATATTTTATTTTCATTCCCTTATTTTCATAATGTGTGTTTTTATTAGGTTTTTCTTTATATATCATGCAACATCTTTTTTCTACTAACTCTTCTAATTCTTCATCATCTTCTTCCATTTTTATATTTGACCTTTCCTTATTTTTTTTACATGATTGTTCTTCTTCATACATATCTAATAAATCTTTATATAATTCTTCATCATCTTGTGTGTTATCTTCATCTATTTGTGTACGTGAATAATTTTCATCTTCATAGGAGTTATTATATTTTAATTCGTCATTATCATTAATAGAATTTCTATTATATTTATCATTTTCATCATCACATTGGTTTATATACACATTAGTTATTTTTTTATTTTCTTTTGATTCATTACATTTCTGTTTTTCCATATTTATTTCCTGTTTATTTTCATCAGTATATATTCCTTTCTTTTTATCTTCTACTTCATCTTTGAGTTCTTCACATTCTTTATACATATCTTCATCATCTTGTTGTTCATCCGTTACATTTTCATCTATTACTTCTTTTTGACCTTGTTCCGCATTATTATTTTGATAATTCTCGTTCTTATTATCAATATCTTTGTTATTTTTATTTCCATTATGATTTCCTACATAATTGTCTATATCACAAACATAATCATCCTCAATATAATATTCTTCTTTATCACATTCATCAATTTCTTTATCACATTTCTCATCATACTCATCATTTTCGTCATATTCATCATCATCATCTTCGTCATATTTACCATCATCATCTTCATCATCATTTTCATCATCATCTTCATCATCATCTTCATCATATTCATCATCATCTTCATCATAATCTTCGTCATATTTATCATCTTGTTCTTCATGTTCATCCTCCATTTCTACAAGATACATACCCTTTTGTTCACTATTTTTTATTTTATCAAAAAGAACTTGATTCTTCTGACCTTGTGTGTCATGTTCATATTTTTCTTCTTTTTTGTTATCAGGCAAATCATCTTTTTCATTATTTTCGCCATAATTTTGTAGTTCTTTTTCTTCTCTTATATTACCATCCTTATGTTTTACTTTCAGTTCATTAAGTTTGTGTTTTTTCTTATTAATTCCTATAATTTGTTCAATTAATTTTTGTTGTTCATCTTCGTAATTATCGTTTTCGTTTTCATAAAAATCTCGAGTTTCATCTTCATTATTATTTGAAATATCTGGATATACCAAATTCCATTTTCTATTACTTTCGTTTTCATCATATTTTTCTGTCTTTCCTCTTGGAATATTTATATTTTTTTTTTCCATATTATAATTTATTTTTCCATCATTCTTCTTTTCATATTCAGACAAATTACCAGAATTATCTCCATCCATTAATGTTGCGTTACGTTTTTCGGACAATTGTTTTTCTGACAATTGTTTTTCTGACGTGAAGTTGTTATTTTCTTCTTCCTCCTTGTTTTTTCTATAATTACTAAATTTACGTTTTAAATAATCCAACTGGCTATTAAAATAATTTTTTTTTTTGTTTCTATCATTAATTGATTGATTATTAGTGTTAGGATCGTTATGCGATTCGCTAATTTTTTCCTTGCACATATTATTATTATTATTATTATTATTATTATTATTATTATTATCATCATCATTATCATTATCATTATCATCATCATTATTATTATCATCATTATTGTTGTCATTTTTTATTTTTAATACATCCGTTTGAACTTTATTATTTCCCTTTCCTACCTCCATTTCTACATAAGTACAATATTGATCGCTGGATAAATAATAACAATATTGTACTTTTTCCTGTTGAATATTTTTTGGTATATCATTGCAATTCTTTGAATTGTTATTTATCTCATCAGGAAGGAGATCACAATCTTTCATTTTATTTACCTCATTATTATTATTTTCTATAATTTCTATATTTGCTTTATTTGTTGTATTTTCCCTATTTTCCTTATTTCCACTATTATTATTATTATGTTTTTTTTTTTTTTTTTTTTTTTTAAATATTTCCATAAAATTTATATGGTCAGCATTATTTTCAACGAAGAAATTTTTTATGAATTCTTTATTTTCCTCAGAGTGCATTTTTTCTTCTAATAAATAATTGATACACATTTTTGTATTATATACATTATATGTAGATTTATCAGAATATAAATCATATATATGTGTATTCATCATTTTTAGATTTAATACATGATGTTGATCGCTATCATCCGATAGATATTCGCTTTCATTTTGATCTTTTCTTAGCTTTTCCATTATACAATTGATTGCATATTTTCTTCTTTCTAATTCTAAGATATTTTTTATAATATTTTCATCTTTGTTATCTAAATCAATACTGTTGGTAATAAAATTATCTAAATCAAAATCTTCGAAAGAAAATTTTTTATTAAATACTGGTTGATTAGTATTATAGTTTTCATCATTTACATTTCCTAACCTTATTTTTTTGGAAAGCATATTTTGAATTTCTGTAATTTTTTCCATTTCAGTTTTGTTATTATGACAAAAATAGTAATTATTATAATTATTACTATTGTTATTGTTATTATTATTATTATTATTGTTGTAATTTTTATTGTTTTCTTTGTGTCTGTAATAATTTTCATTGACATATTGGTGGTGGTGTTCCTCTTCGTCATCTTCTTCTATGTCTAGATATTCTTCATCATCATTATTTTCTTGGTCTTGATGATAATTCGTACTATTCCTATTTCTTCTACTCAAATTATTATATAACATATATGGAGTGTTATTATCATTAAATTGATGATCATATATTAATTTATTTTCATCATGTAAATAATGAGAATGTATTGAATTTGTCCTATTTTTAATAAAATCATTTGTATTAAAGATAAATTGTTCTTGATCATGAATATATATATTACTTTTACCTCTAGTTTTTTTTTTCTTTCGTTTTTCTTGAATATCGTATTTATAAATATAATCATTTTTATTGTACCTTGTAATGTTCTCTTTTTCTTGTAAATGATGAAGAAAATTTTTCTGTACATAATAATCATATGAACGATTATGATATTTATTTGACGATAATTCCAAAGCATTTATATATGCAATATTTTTATTCAATTTTTCTAATAACAATTTGTTTCTGGGTGTACATTCTTTATCAATATCAAGTACAAAATCATAATTTTCCACTTTTTTTTTTTTTTTTTTTTGTAATTGTAATATATTATTATCATATATAACATATTTATTATCATATATTTTATCCACATCAATAATATAATCAATTATTTTTTCCTTATTAATCTCATTATTTTTATCTAATTCATTTTTAATGACATTTTTTTTTATATATTTGTGTTTTTCTTCTTCTTCTTCTTCATTATCGTAACAATTAAAAAGTACAGAATTTTTGTTTTTCTTCATTATTGTATTATTTTGATCAAAATCCATATTATTATATGATATAACACTATTTTTATGATGTAAATCATTCGATACATTATTACTATTACTATTAATATTAATATTATTATTATTATTATTATTATATATAATAAATTTATTTTTCTTCAATTTATCAAAATCTGTTATATGGTCAAAATTTGTTTCCTTATTTTTATCAATTTGAATACTTCGTCCAATTTGTAATTGATTATTTTTTTGAAAAAATGAATGATTTATTTCATTATTCTTAAAATTTCTAACATTATTAAATTTGTTCATCCCATGCAAGTTATTTTTCTTTGATATATATAAATTATTATTTTTATAAAAAGGTGAACTTTTATTAAATTCAGGAAAATAATAATTATTTGATATAATATTTCTTGAATTATCATCAATTATTTTCCTTTTATAATTTATTTCATTATTTTTTTTTATTATTTCAATTTTTTTACTTACACTGAATTTTTGTCTATTTAATGATAAATATTCTCCAACATTCCTTTCATCTTTATGTATATGAATTTTATAATTACAATATTCTTCAATTAAACTGTTTTTATTCAAATTATTTTTATTATTTTTATTATTATCAATATTATCAATATTATCAATTTTATCAATATTATCAATATTTTCAATTTTATCAAAATTATCAATTTTATCAATATTATCAAAATTATCAATTTTATCAATATTATCAATAATATCAAAATTATCAATATTATCAATATTATCAATATTATCAATATTATCAAAATTATCAATATTATCAAAATTGTTTATATTTTTATTATCACAATTATTTATATTATGATTAACATAATTATTTATATTATTATTATTACAATTATTTTTATTGTTATTTTCAGTATTATTATTTTTATTGTTATTTTCAGTATTATTATTTTTTTCGTAACATATCATATTCACCTTTTGTTCATTTGTGGTCTGGTGTTTCTCTTTATATGATAAGCGGGTGCCTTTATATAATTTGTTCATATCATAAGAAATTTTAGTTGCATGATAATTACTATTATTTTGGTCACTAAAAATATTGACCATATTATCATCTTTAAAATGGTTAAAAAAATTTTCAATATTATTAAAATTATTATTATCATTATTATTATTATCATTATTATTATTATCATTATTATCATTATTATTATTATTATTATCATTATTATTATTATTATTATTATTATCATTATTATCATTATTATTATTATTATTATCATTATTATTATCATTATTATCATTATTATCATTATTATTTTTTTTTTTTTGATTATCTATTAATTTCATATTGAGATAATTTTCCTCTGGACAATTTTCATAAAATATATTTTGGAATTTTTTTTTTTTGTCATTTTTCAAAAATTCCAAATTTCTATTTTTAAAGATATATTCATTATTTTTAAATATATTTTCATTATTTTTGAAAATATTTTCATTATTTTTAATAAGATTTTCATTATTTTTAAAAATATTTTCATTATTTTTAAACAAACTTTCATTATTTTTAAAAAGAAGTTCATTATTTTTCAAAAGATTTTTACTATTTTTAAATATATATTCGTCATTTTTAAAACATTCTTTATTATGTACATATTTTCCATTTTGATTAATTTCCCCTTGGAATAAATCATTGTACATCACATTTTCACAATTTTTATGATTTTCATAATTTTCATAATTATCATAATTATCATAATTTTCATAATTATCATAATTTTCATAATTATCATAATTTTCATAATTTTTATAATTTTCATAATTTTTATAATTTTCATTATTTTCATTATTTTTATTATTCGAAAGTTTAGAAGGTCTTTTTTTTTCGTCATTTACTATTAAATTAAAATTAAAATTTTCTTCCTTCAAAGAATAGTTATTACTATTATCATTATTATTATTATCAGAAAGAACAAAATTGTCATATTTTGATAATGTGTGTGACATATTATGATCCTTACAAATATTACCATTTCCATTATATTTATTATATTCATTACTACAATCTTTATAATGTTGTGTATCACAATGATAATCCCTATTATTATTATCACAATTATTATTATTATTATTATTATTATTATATATATTGTTAATCCTTCCATTTTTATGTATTGATTTATTTATATTATAAGAACGCTCATTGCCCTTTTGAACTAATCTATTAAATTTTCGTTTTGCTACTCTAGAATAATATTCTAACATGGACCTTTTTTCATGTTCATTATATAACATATCATGATTATAACCATTATATTTCATATGTCCTTTTTTCAAATTATCACACGAATGTTTACAAATGCTTTTTTTAATATGCAAACTATTTATATCGTCACTATATTTTCTATGAATGCTATTCAAATTATAACTAGAATAATTTAAATTATCATTTTTTAAATCTAATAATTTCTTTACATCATTATTAAAAATATCTTTTTTCTTATTACATGCACAAATCATTTGGCGATTATCATAAAATAATTTATCTGATTTATCATTTATTTTTTGGCATTCTATATTATTTAAATTATTTTTAAACCCTTCATTTTTTAAGCCATGGGATACAAAATTATTACTATTTAACGATACATGATTATTTAAATAATTATTATCACGATTATTATTATTATTATTATTATTATTATGATCATCATCATGATCATCATCATCACTTTTTTCGTCATCAAATATACTCAATTTTGTCTCATCCTTCAGAATATTATTATTCATATGCATAAACAAAAATTTGGATATTTGTTCATCAGTATATGGATATTCCGATATATGAGAATTATTTAACATGTTCTTTGAAGAAAATCTTTTATTACGTTCATTTAAATCATTTTTATATGTAGAATAATTATTTTTATTCTCATGATTATAATGATAATTAGCATCTATCATATATTTATTTTGCTCATAACTACAAGTATTATTATAGTTATTCAAATATTTTTCCTCTCTTTCATAAAACATATTATGTATATTTTCATTTACATTATTCATACCATTATCAACACTATAAAAATATTCACTTTGATAATTTATATTATTATATATATAATTATTACTACTGGTACAATTATAATCACTCATAAATTTTTCTTCCTCAATATCTTTATTATTATTCATTTTATATATATTTGTAAATTTTTTATGATAATTTACATGTGATTCATTATTATTACAATATTTATTTTCCATTTTCCATTTATTTTCATGATATATACTACATTTATCTGAATTTTTCATATTTTCTTCTTCATCTATTGTAGTACTAACCATATGATTATAAGAATCTATTGAATTTTTTAATTTCATTTTATGATAATTCATTTCATTTCTGTCACTATATTCATTAGGTTCATTTGTAGAATAACATGAGTTTATCTTATGTATTTCTTTATCTGTAGGATATGATATATCTGCTTTTGTTTTTCCTTGATTTGTATATTTATCATCTTCTACATTATTACTTGATATAAATTTCGATATTTTTGAAAAAAAATTTTTTAATAAAAATTTTTCATAAGAATATGTTTTATCATCATACGTTTTATTCTTTTCAGAATTGGATATATTTTCATTGTTAGTTTTTTCTAATGTATCATTTGATATTAATTCCTTTTCTAATATATTCTTTGATAATTCATCATTTTCTAATATATCTCCTTTTAATGATTTTCTGTCTAATATGTTTTCATTTAATGGTTTCCTTTCTAACCTGTCCTCTTTTAATATATCTCTTTCTGATATGTCCATTTTTATTTCATCCTTACCAGATACTCCGGATTTTAACATGTCCTTATCCATTTTCTCCTTTTCTAATTTTTGCAGTGAATGATGATTTTCTTCATTTTGAATATTTTCATTACTCCTTTGATCTTTCTCTATACATAACATTATTTTTTTTTCCTTTTCCTTTTCTATGGGTGAGTTGATACCAAAAAGATCATAATCATTAAAATTATCATAACTATTTTCATAACTTTTATTACATAAGTATAAATTTTCCTGTTCTTCATCACATTTTTTATAATTGGACGGTATATGAGTAATTATATCATCTGTACAACTAATGTTTGTATATTCGTCATACATGAAAATGGATTTATTAAAATTTTCATTTCTTAAATTATATTTTATATTATTATTATTATTATTATAACAATCTTCATTTCTTTTTTCTTGATTTTCCAATTCTTTTTTTTCTTCATCGTTTGAAGACTTATTTGAAATTACAAATGCATTTGTATTATTATTCATTTCTTGAATATTACGTGATTCATCAAATGCTTTTTTCTTTTTATTTATAAAATCTCTTAATTCTAGTTTTCCTTTATTATATTGAAGTAAATCATTACTTACATTATGGTTATCATTAAAAATGGGTTCAACAAATAAGGGTGTATTTAATATATATTCGTTAGTTATGTGTTTATTAGATGAGTATTTATTAGATAAGAGTTTATCTGATATAATATCATTCGTTAATATGTCATTAGTTAAAATATCATTAGTTAACACATCATTAGTTAAAATATCATTAGTTAAAATATCATTAGTTAAAATACCGCTTGATTTGATACCACTTGATTTGATATCATTTGACATTAGGCTACTTGAAATGGGTTCATTTAATGTGGAATCTTTTTCATTAGTCAGTAACTTATCAGACGATTTGTCATTTTTATTTCTTTTAGCATATTTTGAATAAAATGATCCAAAAAAATTAAAATTCTTCTTTCTTATTTCAGTTTTGGGAGAATTATGCATAATTATAAAAAAGAAGATATTAACAAAAAAAAAAAAAAAAAATTCCAAAAAAACAAAACAAATGATAAAAACATATATATATATATATATATATATATATATATATATGTATATGTATTCAATTTAAGTAAAACAAAATTTACTTTGGTACATATAAATAAATATATATATATATATATATATATATATATATATTTATTTATTTATATATATATTTATATTTATTTATTTATTTTCTTTTTTTTGTATTTCTTTTATTTTTCTCTTATCACATATATATTTTTCAACATCCTTTTTGTACTTTAAATAAAAGCTATTCATGTACCATATGACATATTTTATATAAATGAATAATGTTAAAAATAAATAAATATAAAAATAACACATATAAACAAAGATAATTATTATAACAAAATTATGCGAAAAAAAATATTAAAAAAAAAAAAAAAAAAATACAATAAAAACAAAAAACAATATACTTATAAAAATTTATATTTTATTATTATATGTAAAAAAAAAAAAAATAAAAAAATATAATAAAATACCTTTTTAGCTTAATGCTTATATATAATAAGGTTTTATAAAACATATTTCGCTTATTTCGTTCTATTACATATTTTTTTTATTTATTCCACATAAAAAATAATATAAATATAAATGTATATATAAAGCATTAAGAAATAATATAATAAATATATTAAATTATAAGAATTTAATCTTAATATATATATTTTTTTTATATTAAAAAAAATAAAATAAAATAAATACATAAATAATAAATATAAATTAACATATTTCTTAGTGCATTTTGATATTACACATTATTTTTTATTATTTTATTATTATTTTTTTTTTTTATAAGTCTCTTAATGTAAAAAGTTATAATTATAATAATATATATTTAGCTTGAATCTATTATAAAATATAAAAAGGTTCAAAAAAAAAAAAAAAAAAAAAAAAAATTGTGTTAATTGACATATAAATGTGCTTAATAAATAAATTGGTTTATTTTCCGAATTCATTTATGGATACATTTTATAAAATATATATA
>NC_033654.1:364251-381123 GCF_001601855.1 Plasmodium reichenowi | reverse complement strand
TTACAAATTCATGAAAATTTGTAAAGTACATATAAAATATATAATTAATATAATATATATTTTTTTGTATGATTCGTATATTACATATATATATATATATATATATATATATATATATATATATATTTATATTATTAATACGAATTTATAAAAAAAAATAAAAAAAAATTCTATAAAAATATAAATAATACAAAAAAAGAATACTTTATAAAAAAGAAAGAAAAAACATATGAAAAAAGTAAAATGTATATATAATATATAAATATATCATTCACTTTTGATGATAAAAAAAAGAAAAAAAAAATTGCTTCTCCTAATATTATGTTACCAAAGATTAAAAAAAGAATAAAAAAAAAAAAAAAAAAAATACTAAAAGTTAAATATTAGATTCCCTCGCGAATACATATGATAATTATATATATATTATATTAAGTCACAAAAAAAGTTACATGTTTATTATTTATATACAAATAAGAGAAATATATCTTTTTCCAAATTATTATATATATATATATATATATATATATATATGTATGTATAATTGTTTGTTCTGTTTATATATAACAAAATAGTATAATACTTTTTATATATATATAAATTTTTTATATATTGTTAAACATAACAAAAAAATAATTTATATTATAATTTAAATATGATAATATTTCTTATATAATATATATTATATTTTTTATAATAATATATATATATATATATATATATATATATAATATATATAATATTTCGCATATAATAATATATGTTTTTAATATTTTATATATATTATTATATTATATATTATAAATATTGTATCTTTTAATTAGTATTTAATAACTCATTTATAATATTTTACATATATATATAATAACATAACATAATATATAATATAATATATATAAACAAAATAAAGCGTCCTAGGATAATAATTAAAAAATTTTTCCTTATTTTTTCTTTTTTTTTTTTTTTTTTATTTTTCTAATATAATTTCGGAATTCTCAAAAAAAAAGTAAAAAATAAAAATAATTGAAAGTAATAAAAATAGGAATACGCACACGATGATTAATTTATATTTTTTCATTTATAACTTTTTTTTTTGAGTTAATATAATATTTATATTGTTTATTCTTATTTATTTATTTCTTAAAATAAGAAAAAAATAAAATATATGAATAAATAAAATATGTATTTTTAATGATTGATATTTTTATAATTTTATATGTTATATATAAATAAATATTAATATTTTTAATCACATATATATATATATATATATATTTATATTTATTTATTTATTTATTTTATTTTATTTTATATTATTTTCTTCCAATTGAAATGCTTTATTTTGTATATTAATAAAAATATTAAATTTTTATTAAATTTATTTAATGCATTTTGAATTCACTTAAGTATTTCATACCTTTTGTATGAATAAAAGAAGAAACAAAGAAGAAATGAAAATACCAAATAGAAGGGAAAAATAATATATATGCTGAATTTACAAACTATATATAATAAATTATAATTATATTTTCATGTTTATTTATTTATATATATAATACAAATTTGAAATGATCTATTTATTATATATATATATATGAATCCATTAGAAAATTTTAATATATAGATATTATGTTTATATATATATATATATATATATGTACCCAAAATTAATTTATTGTGAGTTATTTCATAATGTATGTGTAAGAGTGTATATGTTTATGTATATATACTTATATAAAGCACACAATAATATATTGTTGAACTGAATTTTTTACCCCCTTTTTTTTATAAAAAAAAAAAAAAAAAAAAAGATAAAGTAAAAGAAAGGAAAGGAAAGGATAAAATCATATATATGTTTAAAACAAATAAGTAAATTTATGTATGTATAATTATCTTTTCTTTTCACTTTTCTTTTTCGATTATCATTTTTATTTTTAAAAATACAAGAATAAAATAAAAAGAATATATATATATATTTTTTTTATAAAATATAATATTAATCCCTTGAATTAAAAATGAGTGAATCAGAATTACAACAGCTTCAAGTTCTTTGTGAAGCTATGTATTGGTAAGTCCTAACATAAATAAAATATATATATTATGGAAAATGCAAAAAGGATATTTTATATCATCATTCGTTCATATATTCATATATATATATATATATATATGTATTTACATTTATATACATTCATGTTTTTTTATATTTTTTTTTTTTTTTCCTGCTTTCTATATATTTTTAGCGGAAACAAGGAAGAACAAAATCAAGCACATACCATATTACTTCCACTTGTAAACAATGTAATGAATGTTAGTAAATTGAAGAACATTTTAGGAAGTACTAATCATGTACATACCCTTATATTTACTACTTCAGGGTTACTTCAATTAATTACAAACGAATGGAATAAAATAGATCAGAAAGAAAAGGATGAGTTAAAAGAATTTGTGATATCGTATTTATATAATAAAGGTGTCGACTTATTAAATTTATCAACTAATATATTAGGAAATTTTGTACGTTTATATGTTCGTATAGTTAAATTATCTTGGCTAGAGAATACGAATTATTCGCTTATAACAAAACAAGTAGAATATTTTTTAAATTCTGTAACTAGCCATTGGATTATAGGATTATATATATATGCAGCTTTAATTGAAGATATGCATCCACAATGTGGAGTAAATTCAGCAAAAAGCCGAAGGTGTGCCATATCATTTCGAGATTATGTATTAAAAGATATATTTAAAGTAGGTATAGAGACCTTAGAAGAATTTGTTAAAGGTAGTATTCGAATAGAATTAAGAATAGAA
Organism: Plasmodium reichenowi; assembly: GCF_001601855.1. Classification (NCBI taxonomy): domain Eukaryota; phylum Apicomplexa; class Aconoidasida; order Haemosporida; family Plasmodiidae; genus Plasmodium; species Plasmodium reichenowi. Next base: position 378,312 of record NC_033654.1, on the reverse strand, counting down.
GAAAATAGATTATTAATTAAAGTATTAGAATTAATATATAATAGTTTATCATTTGATTTTATGGGAACTATGATAAATGATGAAAGTTCAGATGAAAATATATCATTAATGATACCACAATCATGGGATATATTTAATGAAAAGAATATACCTAAATTATTTTTTGATATGTATGAATTATGTATGTCTGAAGAAGATGATATACGAAATTGTTGTGGTAAATATTGTTTAAGATCCTTAATATTATTAGGTAGTTTAAGAAAAACGTTTTTTACAAATGAAAAACAAAAAGTACATTATATGAATGAATTTTTGGGTGGTATTAATAAAATTATAGAGAAAAAAATTGGTTTAAATGATGAAGACTGTTTTCATGAAATGTGTAGATTAATTGGTAAAATAGATACTAGTGTAAGATTACAAGAGCTAAGTACATATTCAAATTTTCTGTCATGGTGTCATAATATATATTTGTTTACTATGGATGGAATGAAGAATTGGAAATATTTATGTAATAGTAAACATTATTTATTAGGTATATGGAGTAATATGTTAAATATTATCCCACCTAAAGTAATTAAAGAAATAAATAATAGAACTGATGAAAAAGATTTATTAAAAGATGTATTAAGTAATAAAAATATATTTGCAAAAAAAAATTCTATATCAGATAATTTTAATTCACATGATATAGATAATAAATACCTTATAATTTGTGATTATATTTATGATATTACCATTATTTTTATAAATACTAGATTAGAGCTAGCCAATTATATTTGTGAAAAAGGAGATAATTGTGAAATTGAAAATCCATTATATAATGATGTATTAAGAAGTGAACAATTAGAATTAATATCTAATTTATCCAAATTACAATATAATTTTATTGGTGCAAAATTATTATCAATATTTTATGAATTAAAAAGTAATCATGAAAATAATCTTATTAGTAAAACAGTTTTTATAGAACAAACCACGTGGTTAGTATTTATAATTGCATCTATCATATCAAGTAGTGCAATATCTAATATGAAAAATTCATCATTTAATAATTTTAAAATTAATTCAGAATTATGTTTCTTAGTATTTTCATTAATGGATCAAACAAACAAATCTCCTGAAGTTTTTGAATATTTAGAATTTGCTTATTTAAATTGTTTAGAGTTATTTAAAAAGGTATATATTAGTGGAAAAAAAAATAATCAATTTTTAAAAGAAATGCGATCAGTTGCTTTAAAAATTATACCAGATGGTGGATCGAATATGTATCCTAATAATAATAACAACAACAACAACAACAATAATAATAATAATAATAATAATAATAATAATAATAATAGTAATAGTAATAATATTATTAATAATAATAATAGTAGTAATAGTTGTGGTATGAATAATACGTTAGGTTTTACAACGGGTAGTACAAACAATCCAAACAGTTTACTTAACAATAACATGAACAATTTTGCTACACCTTCATTAATAACAAATGAAAATGATGATGATAATAATGATCCACTTATTGATTTAATCATTAGCAAAATATTATTTAATTTAAATAATAGAGTAGAATATGAACAAATCATAAAAAGAAGTTTAGATTTATTTCATGATTTGGTTTCAGGAATGAATATTGTTTGTTTAGAAGATAAGACACCTAAATTAATAGTATTTGCTAGATTATTGTTAAAGAATGAAAAGATATTAAATTTGTTACATAATAGAAGTACAAAATTTTTAGAGATATCAAAATATTATAAATATAGAACGAACTATTATTTAATATTAACCAAATTATTATTTATGGAACAAAATTTAGTTTCGTCAACATTTGAAAAATATATAGCACCTATTAATAATATATTGGAATGTATAAAAAGAGAAATAAATATAAATGGAAAAGATATTATACTAAAAAATAATGAAATTAAATTAACATTTATTGGAGCTTTAAGAGATTTAAGAGGAATATGTATGGCTTGTAATAATGTAGAAACATATAATATGTTTTTTAATTTCTTTATAAATAGTCATCCATTAGAAGATAATCAAATGAATATATTAACATCCTTAGTTGATGTTATATGGAATAGTTATGATATATGTATTCCATTTTTAAAATTTATGTGTGAATTTGTTTATAATAAATCACAAAGAATAACATTTCCTAAATCATCTCCAAATGGAATATTATTATTTAAAGTAGTATCGAATATATTAATTATTATATCTAATAATTTATTACAAAAAGATAAATTTATTGATATATATAAAGAAAAATATAAAATTATCTCACTCTTATTAAATATGTTTAATAATTGCTTAAACGGAGATTTTGTAAATTTTGCAATTTTTGATTTGTATAATGATGATATATTAAACAACTCTCTAAATTTAGCATTAAATATGTGTTTAGTTATACCAACAAATGATTTATTATCTTACATCAAACATTTAAAACCTTACTTTTCATTCCTAGATTTAGTTACAAAAAATTTCTTTCAGAGAATATTGAATTTGGAATTTCAATTAATAGCTGATATAATCCATAATGTAAAAGAAGGATTATGTTCCTTCGATTATACCGTATCAATGACATGTTGTTCAATATTAGATAACATAGTAACCTATATATTTACTAACAGGAAGAGTTCTACTGAACAAGGACAAGTAATAAATAAAAATCAGCATCACACGGTTCATATAAAATATATATATATATTGATATATATATATATATTGATATATATATATATTGATATAGATTTATATATATGTTCCTTTTTTCTTTATAATACCTTATCATATTTTAATTTATATCATCATATGTCTTCTTATTTTATGATATACAGATAATTAAAAATTTCTTGGAAAGCCAACCTCAAGCATTAAAAGAAGTATTAAATTTGATGTTCCATTTAATCTTAGGAGGTAATTTTATGACCAAATTATTCTCACACCATGTGTAAATATGTGCACACATTTTTTTTTTTAACCTTATAGTTTTTCCAAAACAATATATACATGTACATAAACAATTTTTCTACAGGAGACTTTGGAAGTACATGGAGTATGTCCCAACCATTATTGGGTCTAATTTTATTGGATGCCCAAGGATATTTTAAAATACAGGAACAATTAATATCTCAACAGAGCGAAGACAAAAAACAAAAGTAATAAAAATAAAACATATACATATATATATATATATATATATATATATATATATGTATGTTTATATTTATTTCCATGATGTAATATATATATATATATCCATGATGTAATATATATATCATTATTTGTTTTATTTTTCATTATAGATTGAGACATAGCTTTTGTAAATTAATGGATCATATAGAGTCAAACTTGGCTCCAAACAATAGGGTAAGGAAAATATACATAATAAATAATATAATTATTTTATATTTTATATACTATAAAAAATATTATTAAATTATATTATATTATATATATTTTTATTTATTTTTATTTTTTTTATTTTTTTGTTAAATAGGAAAACTTTACGAGAAATCTATACACGTTTGCCCAAGAAATTAGAAACATTTTAATATAAGCTTATAAAAAATAAATAAAATAATAATATAGTTCAAATAAGAACATGTGAATAAATAAGAGAAACACACAATGGATAATTTTATAGGACCTATAAAATTATATTTTATAAACCTTCATATAATTATTATTATTATTATTTCTTTTTATAAACTATATAATTATATTTTGTTTCATCATAATATTATTTTAGACTTATATATTTTTTTCTGGGAAATATTCCAAAAGAAAAAAAATATGTCATTTTTTTATATTTTTGCATTATATATATATATATATATATATATATATATATATATATATATATATATATGTGAACACTTCATATATATTAATAAAGTAAACATAAATAAGTATGTTGTAAATGGTCCATATAAACTATCTTATAATATATAATGTTTTATTTTATATATTTGTTTCTATCAATATGGATCTTAATGTAAGTTTTATTATTTTAACATTATCTATTGAATGTACAACATCGGTTTTGTAATTTTTTTTTATTCATATTTTTAATTTTTGTTTATTGTTTAATTGTTTTTTTTTTTTTTTTGTATATATATATATATATATATATATATATATGTATGTATAATGAACCTTTATAATAATACTAGAATTATCCTAATTTATAAATAAATATAAAATTATACCTTACATATTTTATATAAGAATAAATTTAAAATAAATTGGGCATAGCACCTAAGATGCATAACTCTTATGATAAAAAATATATATATATATATTTATATATATATTAGTATGATTATTTAAATATATCAATTTAACAAAAATATTCTTAAAGAAAGATCTGTAGATCTCGATGGTTGCAGGAATATAAAACTGTGACATATATATACACAAATAAACGTATCTGCATACTCTTTTTTATATATTTCCTTTTTTACTGTATTGTGCCTAAATTGTAATTAATATATTTTTTTTTGTTTTTCCCCCTATATTTAAAAAAAAAAAAAAAAGAAAAAAAAAAAATGAAAAGAAAGATATATATAATAAATATATAATAATATATATAATAATATATATAATAATACATATTTATTAATATATATAATAAATATTCATATAATAGCATATAAAATAGTATAAGGCAAATTGTATCCAGCTCTTATTTAAGAAGAAAAGAAACATGTCTAAAATAAGAAAAAAATTACTAGAAAATAAAAAAGAAATTGGATTTTGTTCATGTGTAATCAAAGTAAAAGAGAAGAAAGAGATTGAGGAAAATAAAGACATTAATGGTAATAAAGCCAAAGTATGGCTAGAACACTTCAATGATATTATATCAGAAGATATAAAAAATATGATGAATAATAAAAATAGATTAAAATTACATAAATCCTTAAATTTAATAAATAATTTACAATTATGTAACAACAGAGTGGGTTGTAAAAATATTAATGTCTTGTTGAATAATCCTTTCGGTTTCGATTTGAATAAAATTGTTAATGAAAAAATTAAAGAAAAAGAAAATCAAAATAATAATAATTTCGATGATGATAAGGTAAATAATTCTATAGAATTATCTAGGAATAATACAAAAGTGTCATATGATGATTTTATATGGAATAATGAAATGAAAAGATATATGAGTTTAAAAGAATCACAGAGTATTTATCAATTTAATGGAAGAAATAGCAAACGAAATAAAACATGTTTTGATGTATCCAATTCGAATCATCATAATAGATCAATAAGAGATAAGATGAAAATTTTAAAATCAGAAAATGTATATATAAATAACAATGATGATAATAATAGGTATAACATTTCTTTAAGGAATGTAGATGTGCATAATAATTTGAGTATATCAAAGAAAAAAGAGGAATCAACCATTTTTAATAATAATAATAATGATGATGATGATGATGATGATGAACATACAAAAAAAGAAACATATTTAAAAATATCAAGTAATAAAAAAAACAAAAAACAAAATATAACATACGATTCCAACCATATAAATCAACGAAATAATTATAATCATCATGACTTATATATAAATGAAAAAGAAAAAAAAGATGAACTATATAATGAAATATGTAACGAATCATATGACATTAAATATAAAACAATACAACAAAATTATAATAACATATTAATTATACAAGACAAAAATAACAAGAAAGCTAAAATTGTAGCAAATAAAAAAGTGGAAGTAGGACAAATACTTTTTATAGAACATGAATTATTAGAAACAGCTATTTTGTTCGATGATTTATGGGAAACTTTTAATATGCTTAATGAAGATCAAAAGAAACAAATTGATTATATTATTCACTTGAAATATAATAAAAATGAATATGACAATGTTACTAATATTAATAATAATGAACCTGTTATAAAAGAGGATGGATATTTAGAAGAGAAGAAAAATATACCATATAGAAATGATAATAATACATATAATGATGATCATAATAAAAATAATATGACTAACCAAAACGCCATGGTTTTTAAAGAATTTACAAATAGTAATAATAGTAATAATAATAATAATAATAATAATAATAATAATAATAATAATATATATAAAGAATCAATAAACCATTTTAGAAATGATACATTTATTGATAAATTGATACAGTTTGAAAAATTTACGGACATTTTAAAAAATTCATTTATTTCTTCAAGTAATAAAAGTAAAATAAAACTTTATAAACATGCATCATTTTTAAACCATAGTTGTTTTCCAAATGCTAGCTATTGTTTTATAGATGATAAAAATATATGCTTATTAGCTATGAGAACAATAAATATGTATGATGAAATAACTATTTCTTTAATAAATGAATTGTATACATCTATTCAATATAGAAATGAAAAATTAAATAAAATAAAGAACATTACTTGCTCATGTAATAGATGTTTACAAATAATTGATGAAGAAAGGAAAATACTTTGTGCAGTCTGTAAATACTCTTATGTTAGTAAAAAAATAAATCAAAACTATATGTCCACAATTATGTATCAACAAAAAAACCTTAAAGAAAAAGATGACAAAAATGAAAATCACATGGAATATGAATCACATAATAATAATAATATCTTAAAATATAGTACATTAAATGGTGAGGAAAAAAATATTATCAATACAACTAATTATAAAAATAGAGAAATATTCGATGAAAATAATTTATATAAATATAGTAATACTACAAATTATAAGGAAATGCACATAAAGGAATATGAATATAATAATATAAGTAAAAGTAATTTAGGAAAAAATACTATTGTTCCTGAAAAAATTCAAGGAAATATAACTTACTCTTCTGATATAGCATACACAAATTTTTTAAACAATAGTGAGGATTCAAAAACACACAATGCTGATAACATAAACAAATCACAAAATTTATTATTTGGAATGAAATATAAAGAAATATCTCAAAATAAATTAGATCATGCAAAAAGACTTAATGAAATATCTGTTGAAAATTTCATACCGCGTAATAATAAATCCCTTCATAATATTTGTAATAATAATAATTTTTGTTTAACTAATGAAAATGTTTATGAATTTAATAAAAGCAAAACCCAGCTTACTATTAAGAATAATATAAAAAAAAGAACTAATAAAAATGATAATATAGAAGATCCTACTATGTTTAATTCTGAGAATGCCCTCTTATCATCAACAAGTTTATACAATAATAAATATAATAATATTAAAAATTATGGATGTAATAATAATAACATGGGTATAGAACAAACCCGTTCTTTAACAAACAATAATATAAATTTAAACGTTTTATATAATTCTCATTTGCCTTTTAGCATAAAACTAAAAAATAATTTTCTTCATATTTTAAATGTCAAAAATGGAGAGGACGAAAAAATAGGTTATTGTAAATTTGTTAATAACGAAGAATGGATATGTGCTATATGTAATAATAGTATATCTAAATATGTTATGCCTTTAAAAAGTGAATATTTTTTTATTATTCAATATAATGCTATAAAAGAGAAAATAAATACTAACAATTTTGAATTATCTATACTTATAAGTAATATAGAAGAAACATTATCATATATAATAAGCATATTAGGTGAGAAACATTGGCTATATGCTTCATTTAATTATATTATAGCAGATATTTGTTTTTCATTATATACTATGAATTCATTAAATGAAAATTATATTTCGACCTGCTTCAATGCATTCTATAATTTTTTCTATTTTATTCAAATTCAATGTCCCCAGGCCATTCATACCGATTTAGTTCCATTAGTTCTAAAGTTTTTTATTATATGTATATATACAGGGAATTATAATACTATCTATAATTTAGCTACATCAGGATTCTTAGAATTAATTAAGCAAAAGTATGGTTCCTGGGATGTTTCTTATATTTGTCTGCAGCGAGCATTCAAAATGTGTTATGAGCACATGAATAATAGAAAAATTATGGACAGGACTACAATATTGACGTTAGCTGATATGGCAAATAATAACATATTAAATATGGTGCACTGAGGCGAAAATAAAATAATAAAAATGTTTCATACTAGAGATACCTTTGTGTACAAATATAAGTATATATGTAAATATAAATATATATATATATATATATTTATTTATTTATTTATTATGAAATATTTTTCAATATATACAATTATTTATAAGAAGAAAAAATATATATCATTATTATTTTATTTTATTATTTTTTATTCGATAAAAAAATGAATAGTCAAAATGTAAACAAATTTAATGAAAAAAAAAAAAAAAAATTAAGGTAAATTAAAGTCGATTGATTATGAAAAATAAAAGATATATATAATATATATATATATATATATATAATCATATTTACTGTAAATATAACGATGTTGTAAATATTATATCCCTTCTCAAAAGATGAGATGTTTTCTCCACTTTTTGAGCCAAATCAATATTTCCAAGATATAAGAAAGCAATTTTAACTTTTCTACATAAATCATCTAATCGTAATATAGATCTTACTATTAATCCCTCCTCTAATTCACATTGTTCTAACAACTCTGCAAAGGATACACCAAGAGTCCATTTATATGCAATAAACATAATTTTAAAATTACATAATTTCCAATGATCTTCTGAACTTATTCTTAGACGAATAACCTTATAAAATTCTTCAAAGCTACTATGTATATTTGTTAAGGCTGCTTTTACTTCTTGCAAATTAACTGTTAAATCTGGTGATTCTTCAACTTTCTTTTCTGGTGCTACAAAACATGATAATACTGCTGCTATTTCAGCTGGATTTAATTTGTTCAAAACATTTTCAAATATAACTTGTGTTAAAGTAATTTCATCAGTTAATGTAATATAGCTAGCTATTTTTCCTTTTACAGTTAAATTATTTTGATCATCTATAAATCCAAAATGTTTTAGAACATTAAGTTTACCTTCTAAATCTTCATAAAGGTTTAATGATTTTGCATTAATATTTCGTTCAATATTTTCAATATCATCTAAGCAATCGTTTTTTTTACATATAAGTTGGTAATGTTTTTCTTTTAAATTGCAATTATAACATTTCGATTTTTTTAAGTTTTCTAAATAATCTGCTTGATTAACTAATACAGAATAAAATTCACATTTTAATGACTTTAACATTTTTGTCAAAACAAATGGTTCGAAGTTATTTTTTTCTATAAGTCTATCCAGTTCAAATGTATATAATAATAAATTTTTTGGATTATTAAGAATACCTGCATTATTTACATTTGGTAATTTAATAACAGTATTAGTTATAATAGAGATATTTTCTATACAAACATTTGAGCAAACAACAAAATGTTTTTTATTCATATCTGTATCGAATGATGAGTGGTATATAATTTTTATGTCACTTTTATTATTTTTTTTGGAAAACACATTTTTATAATTTTCGTATAAATTTATATTTTCCGAAACAGAATTTGACAAAATATTATTATTACTATTATTATTACTCTTATTATTAATATTGTCATTATTATTGTTGTTGCTCGTAGTTTTTTTTTTTTTTGATTTCAACATATTCTGATCAGCTTCATTGATAATATAATCAGGCAAATTCTCAAATGTCATAAAATCAGGAAGAATAAATAAAAAGAAAAATCGCTCATTCGATCGATCATCTTCATAATTATTTTGAAAGAAAATACTGTTTTGAGCAAAATCAACTTTATCATTTTTTTTTTTATTATTACTTTTATCACATCCTAAATATATGGCATAGACCGAACTATGTAAGATATGTATATTATTTAATAGCATAACTCTTCCGATAACAAAACAATTACTACTTTTTGTATTTAGTAATTTTTTATGAAGATTTAATCCAATATATTTTAATCTATAATTTATTTGTACATATTGTTCAATAGGAGGATATGCATTTTTGTTATTTTCTTGTTCATATATACATTGAACTTCTTTTATATTTTGCAACAATTTTCTTTTTCTTTTAAGATCTTTTTTAAATAATGGTATTTGTAATGCTCTACAGCTTTCTAGAAATGAACTAAATAACATTTTTTCAATATTTATTTGTTTATTAATTAATAATTTTAAAATCATATTATATGTTACTTTAAATTTGCTTTTTAAACTAACAGCTTTTTGCATCATCATTTCGGTGAGTTGTACTTGGTCTGGAATATTATCACAACAACATATATAAACATAACCATATTTATCAGATGATCTTCTACCAGCTCTACCAGACATTTGTGTATATTCTGATGAAGTTAAAATTCTTTTTCTTAAATGATCATGTTTATATATAGATGTAAAAACAACAGATTTGGTTGGCATATTAATACCCATAGCAAAGGTTTCGGTTGCAAATAATACTTTTATTAATCCTTTAGAAAATAAAATTTCCACAATTTCTTTTAGTATAGGTAGAAGACCACTATGATGTACGCCTATTCCCTTTTCTAACAATTTGCTTAAACTTTGAATTTGATTTAATTCTCTATCTTGTTTAGGTAATTTCGATATAGATTCTTTAATAAATAAATGTACTTTTGATTTTTTATTAGTATCAAGAAAATTTAAATGAGGCATACATTTAGCATACGTTTCACATTTAATTCTGGAAAAGCAAAATAATACGACTGGTAATTTGTTATCTTGATCTAATTTTTTAATAAGAGTTTGTAATTTTTGTATTTCAGTTTTCATACTAGCTTCATTAGCAAACAATTTTTGTTTTCTCTTTTGTTTACAATATTCATAATATCCCTTAACATTATTATTATTATTATTATTATTATTATTATTATTATTACTACTATTTTGTGTAGTATCATTTTCTTTATTATTTATTGTAGTAAGATATTTATTTTTTGAATCATAATAATTATTATTCTTTTTTAAATTCGAAGAAGTATTATTACTACCTGATGTTATTTGTTTTGTGTTTTTATTATTAGCTTCTTGTTTTTCTCTAATTTTTACATATATTTCTTTAAATGCTGAAGAATAAAATTTATTTTTTTCATCCATAACTAAATAGACAGAATCATAAGCATAGATATAATGTAACAATGGAACTGGTCTTTTTTTGGTAGATATAGAAATAACTTCTTTTTGTTTGGTAAAACCAACCCAATCAGCAAATTCTAAATAATTAGGAACGGTTGCACTTAATAATAATATTTGAACATGATGCGGAAGCATAATAATAGATTCTTCCCATATAACACCTCGATCTTCATCATTTACATAATGAACTTCATCAAATATAACACAATGTATATTATTAATAATATTGTCATTTAGATATAATAAATTTCTTAAAATTTCTGTTGTCATAATTATACAATTTGCATTTACATTCATTTTCACATCACCTGTAATAATTCCAACATCTTTAAAAATATTTTTAAATTCATAATATTTCTGATTACTTAAGGCTTTTATTGGACTAGTATATATTGCCTTTTTTTGTAATTTTATGGATAATGCTATAGCATGTTCAGCAATCAATGTTTTACCAGCTGATGTGTGAGCAGCTACAAACACATGTTTAAAATTATTTAAATGTTTAATTGATCGTTTTTGAAAATCATCTAATTCAAAATCGTAATTTAATAATAAGTCATTTTTATTAAAATTTGAAATATCTGATTCGTTATCTTCAATAACCCATTTTTTTCGTATATATTTTATTTTTGTATTCTCTATATGATTATGTAATATTTGTTGCTCATTCAAATTATTATCATTATTATCATCATCATTTTTATTATTATTATCATCATCATCATCATTTTTATTATTATTATCAATATTTTTGCCGTTTGGATGGTCGATCTTTTCCATATCAACATTTTCATTATCATCCAAAACTTTTTTATTCACTAACATTTCCTCTTTATTATGAATAACTTGTTTCATCTCCAAATTATTACTTTTTATATTTTCTTGAGGTACCTCATTTTTTACATCTCTATTAATTTTTAAACCATAACTTGGAGGGTTCACATAATTAAATGAACATTTCACATTAAATTCAAAATCTTCATTCAAAGTTAATTTTTCATTATTGGGTTTTTCATCATTTATAGCTACACCTGTTTCACAATATTTTAATAAATTATCATTAAATATAAAATTATTTATATCATATTTTTCTAAAAGATTATTTATAGTAAAGTTTTCTGATATATCATTTGAACATTCATTCATTATATCATTTATATTAAAATTTAATCTTTGATCAATTGTTTTATTAAATGAATTATCATCATTATACATCATATCTTCTCTCTTATAAATATTATATTCATTAAAACTATCTTCTATATCATAACCATATGTTTCATTTTTTAAATTATTATTTTCTTCTTTATCATTTGATGCACTCTTTTCTTCCCCTTCTTCATTTGATCCTTCGTCCCCTTCATCATCATCACTAGTCCAAAAATCGGACAAGTTGGAATATATATTATATGCCATAAGGGAAATTAAAAATAAATATATATGTATGTATATATATATATATATATATATATATGTTATAGTTTAATACTATGTAAATAATTTAAATAATATTATAACATTTCATATATTTCATAAACGTAAAAGGTGTAGTTTTAAGGAATATCATATATATATATATATATATATATATATATACATATTTAGAAAAAATATACTTTTTTTTCTTCTTTTTTTTTTAATACATAGTATCACGAATAATTAGTGAATACAAATGAATTCAAATAAATTTTTCTTTTTCATATTCCAAAAGAAAAAAAAAAAAAAAATAAAATAATATATATATAAATAACCACAGAGGCACTCGAATAACATATTTAATATATAACATCTAATTTTTTAATTAAGATATATATATATTAACATGAAAAAAAAAGAACAAAAATTAAAAAAAATAAAATGAAATAAAATAAAATGAAATAATATAATATAAAAATAAAATCAATCAATAAATAAATACATTTATAAATACATATGTAAACAGACCAAAATATATATCTACAAAAAATATATAAAATTATAAAAGATATTTTGCTTTTTATAAAATATATAAAAAAAAATATTTTTATAAATTTCTTGAAATATGAAAAAAAATGAAAAACTAAAAAAAATATTATATTAAATATTTATTAAATATATATTAAATATATATATATATATATATATATAAAATATGTATATTATATATATATGTCATTATATATGCATACAGATATGATAAAAGTACATATAAATATACATAAAATAATAAAATATTATGAAAAGAAAATATTATATAATATAATATAATATAATATAAATAAATGAATAAATATATATATATATATATATAATTAGTAATTTTGTTTATAAAGTACATTTTTTAAAATCATTATAAAATGACAAATAATGTAATATTTAAAAATGAGCTTTTATTACATTTATTAGTTTTATATTAATATATAGATGTAATGTATATATAAACATATATATATTTATATATATATTATATATACAGATCTATTATTTTTATATTACATGACCATTCGATAAAATATCCTTTTACTTTTCCTTTTTTTATTAATAGAAATAAAAGATGGCATACAAATTTTGATCATTAACTCGTCCAAACAAAAAAGATAAAGAATGAATGTGTAAAAAAAAAAAAAAAAAATAAACACATTTATCATCACATATATATAAAGATGGTTATATAAAAAAGTAGGACATATATTTGTTTATATACATAAAAATATAGGAACAATATGGTTATTTAATTTTTAACATTTATAACAAAAATTTGAAATTTTCATTTTTATGCATATTTAAATATATTCGTAATGTTTTTTATATCTTAAAAAAAAAAAAAAAAATTAAATTAAAAAAGGATTTAATTTTCATATATGGAATAATGTATAAAAAATAAAACGTTTAAATAATAAAATTAATAACAAAGACAAGAAAAAAAAATAAATAAATAATATAATATAATAAATAAATAATAAAAA
>NC_033654.1:353953-364151 GCF_001601855.1 Plasmodium reichenowi | reverse complement strand
ATATATATATATATATATATATATATATATATATATATATATATATATATATATATATATATATATATAAATATATATATAAAAGAAGTAGATCATATTGTTAACAACAATTATTTATTAATTATATATAAAGATATACTTATATTTTGCTTAATAAGTATCAATTAATTTGGAAAAAAAAAGAAAAAAAAAATGCCGGTACAAAAAAAAAAATTTTTTGTTAAAGAATATTTTATGAATTTGCATTATTGCTTATATTTCCATTTGTCACATTATTCGTATTATTATTATTATGATTATTATGAGCTTGGTCATTTTTAATATTATTATTGATAGATATATTTGAGAGAGTTAAATTTTGTTCGCTAGTTGTACTATTTAAATTTATATTAGCTTCATCTATATTGTTAATTGAATTATGTGTATTATTATTATTATTATTATTATTGTTTATATTTATTTGGTTGTTAACATTGTTTTGTTGATTGTTGTTATTACACATATTTAAATTATTTCCTCTACCAACAATGTAATCATTATTATTATTATCATCATATATATTATCATACATATTAGCATTATTTTCATCATTATTATCATCATTATTATGATGATTGTTATTTGGACCTCCTAATAATATACTGTTAGTAACATTTATATGAACATTACCATTTTGATTTACGGTATTATTAACATTAACATTTGAATTGTTGGATTCATTATTTATGATTTGATTATTAACCCTTTCGAGGATTTGATTTGTATTTTGATTATTAGATAGTTCATTATTATTATCTCTGTTATACTCAAAATTGTTATTAATCGATGCCTGCATATTATTATCTACTAACATTTTTGAAGAGAAATTATCTAGGGTACTAACATCTTCATCTTTTGTTTTTGATAATTTTAAACATATAGGTAAGAATATCCAATTTTTTCTTTTCATATATACATACATAACAGTTCTACCAATTTGTAAAGCTATAAATTTATTTCTTCGGATATTAAAAAATACAGGTTTTCGTATTTGGATCAATGTACCGAATTTACTCTTACAATCTTCTATATAGAAATTTCCATTATGGAATTTAATTAAAGCGTGAAATCGAGAAACTGAGATATCATTAACCCTAACATCACTATCATGACCTCTTCCCATACGAACACATTTAGTATTTGCTAAACTAACAATATAAAATCCTTTATTTCTATCATTCATTAGTTCTATAATAATATATGGTAATTCAGGTTTAGGTATTTCATATAATTCTAAGTATTTATTTTGAATATATATATATGTTGGATATGGAAATTTACATAACTCACAATTTAATTGTTTCCAGAAAAATGAACAAGAAGAACAATCATTTCTCACATTTAGTCGTCCTCTCATCCATGTTCTTAAACAATTTAAATGTACATATTTCATAGATCCTTTACATTTACATGGTGATATTAATGGGTTATTCACATTTTCATATTCACATAAACATATTCGACAATTATATAAACTTGGGGGATTAGGAAATTCCTTTCCATTAAGAATACACATATCTTTTATAAGATCATCACATACGTCTTCTTTTTTATATTTTTTAATAATACTATTTGAATTATTAGGACTATTGTTACTACATTGGTTAAACACATTCATACCACCCTGTTTACAACAACATTTCGTTGTAATAACAACATTTGAATTTGTACTTATAATATTATTATGAACATTATTATTGATTAATACGTTCATATTATCTTCCATCATATTATTATTATGTATACTTACAGAAGTATTTCTCCTTTCATCATTATTAGGGTTCATATTTTCTAACTCGACATTGATGTCTCTACATGCATCTTCTTCAATATTTAAAGTAACATTTTTAGCTGTAAAGCATTTATTTGTTTTATTATTATTATTATTATTGTTGTTGTTATCTTTATTATTGTTATCTTTATTATTGGATAATTTTAGGACAGAATTGGGGTGTTTGTTATTTCCTCTTATATTGTTTGAAACTATAGCCAAATTATTATTATTATTATTATTATTATTATCAACCGATGTTATTATTCTTAATTGTTTTTTCTCCAAATTATCTTTTGATTGCTCTCTTTCCCTTTTACTTGCATTTTCTATATTATTTGAATACGTTTGTGCACCATCAGCGTAGTCATTGTGTATATTATTATTATTATTATTATTTTCTATTCCCATTTGTTTATTTGAATATTCATAATTGGATGTATTATTTTTAAATAAATAAAAATCATCTAAATAAGAATTATTCATGTTATTAATATTTTCATTATCAATCATTTGTACATTAACATTGGTATTTGCCATAAATTGGTTTGTATTTCTTGTATTATGGTTTTTAGAATTATTTATATTTTCTTCTATATTAGAATGATTAACTTGAGTATCTCTATTTTCTACTATTACCTTCTCGCAATGTATACATATATCATCTTCTAGAACATTGTTAGTAAAATTCATGTTATGATTTATAACACTACTATTGATGTAACTATTAGACATAATATTATTTGTTGACGTGTTCAAATGCTCCGTTTCGGGTGCTACTGTTTCACATTCATCATCATCAAAAGGAGATTGTGATTTATTATATTCCCTTTCTTGTTGTGCATTTGTTATGATTTTTTTTATTTTTAATTTAACTCTTCCTAGTTTAATAACATCATCTTCATGTAATATGGAACTTTTATTTTTTAAATATTTTACAATAACCCAGAAATTATCCATATCACTATTATTATTATTATTGTTGTTATTATTGTTGTTAATATTGTTGTTATTATTATTGTTATTATTATTATTGTTGTTGTTGTTGTTGTTGTTGTTGTTGTTGTTGTTGTTGTTGATATTATTATTATTATTATTATTATTACTGTTACTATTAATGTCATTATTTTCATTTATTTCGTTCACCTTCGTATCGCTATTAAGTGTATCATCATATATATTTTCTATACATGGTATTAGTTGATAATTATTATTTATATATTTAATTTTACATATTAATTTTAAACTATTATTATTTCCCATAACATTACTTATCTCTTCCTCATTTTTTATTTCCACATTTATATCATCTTTTAATATATAATAATAATTGTATAAACATTTTATCTTGAAACATTTCTTATAAAAATTCTCACTCTCATAATCGAATAATCCATGACTATTATTAATCCACGTGTAACAATTTACATTTATGATATAATTTTTGTTTTTTGAAGTTCTATTCTTTTTATTAGTAATCATTTTGATAAAACGATATTTTGATATTAATTTGATTATAATTTGATTATAATTTGATTATAATTTGATTATAATTTGATTATAATTTGATTATAATTTGATTATAATTTGATTATAATTTGATTTTAATTTGATTATAATTTGATTTTAATTTGATTATATTTTTGTTTCTTTTGTGTTGTTTCTCTTTTTTTTTTTTTTTTTTTTTTTCTTTTCTTGGATGTCTTGTTTTTTTTGGAAAAAATTTTCTTTTTTTAAATAATTTCAACCAAATGTGTCTTGGAGCAAAAAAAATAAAATAATAAAATAATAAAATAAATAATAAATAAATAAATAAATATATATATATATATATATTATTATATAAATAAATATATGCTTGTTAGGTACAATCAAAAATGTGTACCAATCTATGTAATTATAATCATACGGATATAAGAATTAGGATATAAAAAAAATATAGATAAGGTAGATAACATAAAAAATAAATAAAATGAATAAATACACATATATTGTATATATATATATATATATATATATATATATATGTGTATATTTTTGTTTGTTTATGCGTGAAAAGATTTAAATTAAAAAAAAAAATAAAAGGGGAAAAAAAAAAATTCCTTTTGTATTATAATTTTGTTACAAAAATGATAAAAACAAATATGTAATTTAAAAAAAAAAAAAAAATTAAAATTTAATTGTTAAAATGATTCTATTATAAAAATAAAGATATTAGTAACTATATGTATGTAAATAAATATATATACAAACGTATATATCATATTATCATCATATAAATTATAACATCAAATATATCATATAATCACAACGTATATATTATATATATATATATATATTATATATTTCTTTTTTTTATTTTTAAATCCAATATGTAAATTTCTTTCTTGATTAATTATAATTCACTTTTTAATATATAGAATCGATATTTAAATATTATATGTGAAAAAAAAAAAAAAAAATTATAGATTATTCATGTACACGTAAAGTTTATACATATATATATATATATATAGACATATATAACCTATAGCACACATATATAATATATATTATATATATAACACTCTGGGTATATATAAAAAATATATATATATATATATATATATATAATACTATATATTATGTTAATTTATTGTGAATTATTAAAAAATTCTCCTTTTTTTTTTTTTTTCTACTTATATATTTTTTTTTAAAATATATATATATATATATTATTTATTTTTTTTTTTTTTATGGTTTATTCATACGTAAATGTGTGTGTGCACGTTATATAATAACATATAGCCTTATATATATATATATATAATAAATATATTAATATATTTATATATTCATATATATATTTTTAATTTTCTATAGATAAAGAAAAATAATAAATAAAATAAGCAAATGTCTTAATTTAAAAAAGGAACAAAAAAAATAAAAAAATATATATAATTAAATTTTATATGAATTATATCAAAAAAAAAAAAAAAAAAAAAAAAAAAAAAAAAAATTATATATATATATATATATATATATATTTATATCATATAAACATATCGTACTTAAATACATAATATTTATATATTCATGGTGGTATGTCAATATTATAATTATTATTATATATATACTATAATATAATTTATTACATTCTCATATGTATATGTAATATTTTATAAAATTTCTTTCATATCTTAAGGATAATAAAAAAATAAAAAAAAACACATAATATACACAACTATTAAATTTATATATAATATGTATTTATATAAATGTATGTATGAATATATATATATATATGTGTAATTTATCATAAGAACATAAATTTTTCCTATGAAAAAAAAAATTTTATTAATAAAAATGTAACATAAATAATATTTACACTTATTAACACAGATAAAAGTTTTATATAATTAAATTGTTGTATCTTATTATTTTAATGTTTTATTATTTTATTATTCATTATTTTTATTATTTTTTTTTTTTTTTTCTTTGTTTTATGGTATTATAAATAATTCACATTTTTCATTTGTATATACAATATAATAAATAAATATTAATATAATAATAAATTAAGGTTATATTCATGGAATCAAAAAAAAAAAAAAAAAAAAATAAATAAATAATAAACAATGAACAAATAAATAATAAAAGACTCTTTTCTTTTTAATATAACCATGGAAATATGGGGAATAATAATATACATACATATATATATATATATATATATATTACTACATTTACGTTATTAAAAAATAAAAAACATTTAGCTCTGAATGATATTATTTATAAAAGCGGTATTATTATCACATACATTTTATTATATCGTTACAAAAAAAATAAAATAAAATAAAATAAAATAATAAAACCTTTATATAATGGTCATATATATATAATATTGTTAGATAATTATATTAGTATATACATGATAAAAAGAATTTAAAAAAAAGAAAAAAATTATTTCATATATATATATATATATATATATACACATGAATTTTAAAAAAAGAATATACAATAAAACAATATTACTATAACACTTATAATATATATATATATTTATATATATGTATAATATCATTTTTATGTCCATAAAAATATAGATATGTTATATATATATATATACAATATCATTTCATTTTTATAAAATTATTATGATATGTATGTATATAGTTAAAAATTAAAAAGAATTTTTCTTTTTTTACTTTTAAAGTCTAGTATAAATGATAAAAAAAAAAAAAAAATAGAAATACATATGTAAAAAGAAATATTATTCATATAATATAATAAACATATAATTAATATGTATCTTATATTTTTCTTCTTTTTATATTTATACAAAATATATAAAATTATTCATGTTTTATAAAAAAAAAAAAATGTAGAAACAAAACAAAATGGATACAAAATTTAAAAAATAATTAAATATACAAATATAATATATATTTATTTATTTGTTAAAATATATCATATTAAGTATAATATATATTTATATAAATATATATATATTTTTTATAATTATAATATTTTTATATAAATATATAAAAGAAAAATGCATATATAATATATATAAAATATAGATTTCATTAAAATAAAAAAAAATGATAAATATATATAAATAATATAATAAAAATATTATAAATTTTTTTATTATTTCTTTTTTAATTTATTTTTTTTTAATTGTGTTTTTAAATTTTCTTAAAAGTAGAAAACAAAAAAAAATTTATAAAATAAAAATGTTACTTATTTAAAAAAATATATTTGTATTATTTATTATTATATATATTAATATGTTTTTTTATATATCTATTTAGTATTATTTTTTTTAATATATTTTTTTATCCATATAGAATAAACCAAAAAAAAAAATTCTATTTGTATTATTAAACAAAATATTTATAAAAATATAATATATGTATTAAAAATATTATATTATATATATAATATATATATAAAAACACAGTACGAATAAAAAAAAAAAAAAATATATGTGAATGAATAATAGGCTCTCTTTAATAATATTATAATTTTTAAAAAAATTTTTATATTCCTATTTTATTAAAAAAACTAAAAGGAATAAATTTTATGAACCCTACAAAAAAAATTAATAAAAAAGAAAGAATACTATAAGGCAAAAAAAAATATATAAAATTATTATATATATTATATATTATTTATAATAAAATATATAATATTTTTTTTTTTTTTTTTATTTTTTTCTTTTTATAAACTATATATAAATAAATAAGAATTTTACTTCTTTTTTATATTTACAAAATAAATATTTATAGAATTAAAAAAAAAAAAAAGAAAATCAAAAAATTTTTATTTTATAAAAAAACGACTTTTTTATAAAAAATTTTTATTGTTTTTATATGTAATTAAAATTTTACGTTTTATTTCTTTTTTAGCTTTTTTTAATTTTTCGTTTTTTTATCATAATATAAAAGAAATGAAAGTATTTTAAAAAAAAAATAATTCAAATAGAAAAGAAAATGTTTATTTTTTATAATTCACATATATATATATATATATATAATTTATTTTTATTAAAGAATGGAAGAAAATTTAAATTGTAGTTAGCATGATATGTTACATAGATATCAATGATGTGATATTTAAAAAAAAGAAAGAAAGAAAAAACCATTAAGAAAAATATGAAATAATTATGATAGGAAAATTTTAAAATTATAATATATTTTTATGTATAAGTCGATTTATATTTTTTATATTAATATAATATGTCTTCGGATATAAATTCATTATAAAATATATTTTGAATTCGTTATCTTTATATATATATATATATATATATATATATATATATATAATATAAAGTTCTTTAATTTTTTTATCTTATTATATAAATTCCCTTTTTTTGGTGTTACATTAAATATAAGTCATAATGATTCTTTATCTTCATTTTTTTCCAAGTGTTAACCATTAAAAAAATAAAAATAAAATAAAAATAAAAATATATATATATATATATATTATATGATAGGAAAAATAAGGTTCTGTTATAAATATACATATAAAGTAAACATTTGACAATTTTGAAATAGACATATATATATATGTATATATATATATATATATATATATATATATGTATATCTTTCAATTTGTTATTTCTCATTTTATTTATTTGTTTTTTTTTTTTTTTTTTTTTTTTTTTTTTTTTTTTTTTTTTTTTTTTTTTTTGGTAACATTTATATAAAAAAACATGTGAATAATTTACAATAAATTATATATTAACAAGAAAGATGTTTCGTGATCTAAGTTTTTATGTTTTAACAATAATTTTGTTTTTTTTTAATATGACAAAATGGATTGGGATCGATGGGAATTTAAACATATCGAACGATAAAATTGGTAACAACTGAAAAAAATTAAAAAAATAAATATTTGTACAAATATGTGTATGTATTATATGTTTATATATTTTTCACTTTTTTTTTTTTTTTTTAAAGAAAACACTTACATATCTATTGATAAAAATAATATAAATGAATTTATTAATGTCAAAGAAAACGAATTTTTCTTTAATATGAATTGTAAGACATCAATGATGTTCAACAATATGAAGAACTACATGTTAAACAAAGTATACACATCGTTAGGTATAGAGATATCAAGAGAAAACATATGAAATATGAAATATATGTAATAAAAAATAATTATACATATATACATATATATATATATGTATATATATATGTGTATATATCTATGTATGTATTTTTTTTTATTTTTTTCATTTTAGATATCTTTAGGTCGGAAAATGTCTCGTCCACCGATATTGAAACGATAGAAGACATCATAGAAAGAACGTGGGAAAGAGAAAATAAAGAATTCATTTTTACAACAAGAAGGTTAATTAAACAATACACAGACAGTAACTTATTCATTTTACAAATTGGATTGAATAGTGTAGCTCCCTTAATTCTTGATAAACCCGATAATGGTATATTTATTGAAGAAGATATAGAAATATGTAAAAATTATTTTCTACATAAACCTAATAAATGTTTTCTATATTTAGAAGGAGTAGAATTTTATTGTAAAAAAAAAACAATAACTAATAATAAGAATGAAAATTCATTTAATATATTCAAATCCAAAAGAGAAGATATTTTTGATACTCTTGATTTAATTTCAAAAATATACCAAAAGAAAAATAACGAAGTAATAGATATTCTTATTGTTAATCATAAATATCCCGTTGCACTACTTTATTATATTTATCCTTATTTAGATTCCTCTACTCTTGTTATATTAATGGATAATTTAAATCATCAAATGAAAACAGCAATATTCGAATACTACGATTTTATTGGAGAAGCTGATTTTTCAAAAGGCTTTGAGAAGAAATTCTTTAATCTGTACAAATCAGAACAAAAAAAAAAAAGAGAACAAAGTAGTAACAATATTAAAAAAGTAGAAAAGCAAAAAAATGATAGCATAGATAATGACGGTAATACTACAAATAATTATCATAAGAAAGAAAACGAAAATTTTCATATATTAAATGAATATTACGATGATAACACAAAGAAATACGAAGCTAATGAAAAACTATATATTTATAATAAAATGAAACAATCACCATTTTATGTAATTACATTAAATCCAAAGAGTATTATGAACCCTCCACAAAATCGTTATAAAATATATATATCGAATGAATATACATCATCCTATGAAACTGAAATAAATATTATGATAAAAGATATCAAGAAATTATTAAAATTAAATAAAAAATTTTATGAACAACATAAAGTATTAGTTACTAATTATTTTGCTGTTATAAACGAATACGAATTTGACGATAATAATATAGTGAAATCTAATGTTACCGATACATTAACATCTATACTTACAAACTTTGCACAGACTGGTGATATTAATCCAAATAATTATCAATATGCTTTAGAAAATTTAAAAAATATTTTTATAACTATGTTATATACTGTTTATGAACGTTCCAAATTTAAAGCCTTATTTAACCCTTTGATGGATTTTTTCAAATTATATTTAAATAAGGATGATCCAAATTATATTATTTATCAATTTCTTATATATGGACTCATTAAAAATTCTAGAGAAATAGAATCCTACGAATTGAAAGAAATTTTTTTTCTTGATGTATTAAGAGATGTTTCTAAACAAATGAATAAAATGTCTATTACTGAAGTTGTTTTATTAGTAACCAAATTAAATATATTACTTAAAAAAATAAGATCAAGAGAAGATATTACCCATATTAAGGACTATGCAAAAAAACATATTAACATTGATTATACGAACAATGAATTATAACTGTGAACAAACAAATTAAAGCATATTAAAAAAAAAAAGAAGAAAAAAAAAAAAAAAAAAAAAAAAAAAAAAAAAATAAAA
>NC_033654.1:349374-353733 GCF_001601855.1 Plasmodium reichenowi | reverse complement strand
AAAAAAAAGAAGAAAAAAAAAAAAAAAAAGAAAAAAAAGAAAAAAATAAAAGAAAGAAAAAAATAAAAAAAATAAAAAAAATAAAAAAAATAAAAAAAATAAAAAAAACAAAAAAAATAAAAAAAATAAAAAAAATAAAAAAAATAAAAAAAAATAAAAAAAATAAAAAAAAACATTTATTATATAACTATCTTTCTACATATATACATATATATATATATATATATATATATATATATATGTTTCATAAAATATAATTTCAATATATTTTGCACATTTTAAAAACTTTCTTGAAATTTTATTTATTCTAAAATTTTTTTTTTTTTTTTTTGTTTTTATATTTTAAATATTCTATACATGTTTGTATATAATTTTATTTCCCTACATATAATTTTTTATTTTTTAGTTAATACGTAGATTAAAGTGAATAATTACAAAATTTAAAAATATTTTTTTTAAATATTCATTTACCATATCATAAAATGTGTATCCAAAATTATTCTGTGTAAATAATTTTTCTTTATATTTTTATCATCTACATAATATATCTATGTCACATATTCTTAAAACACTCCTTCCATTAATTGCTTTAATTATATCTATCAAATTTGAAGGTACACACTTGAGATAAATATTATTATATGAATATATCATATGCAGTTTTAAACAAATTAAATTAAAGAAATCTTAGTACAAAAAGGTGTATATGTTTATATATATTATATATATATATATATATATATGTTTATTTTATAGAATGGAAAATTCAATTTTTATTTGATATATTTATTAATTTATTTATTTTTTTAATTTGTTGTTCATTTTTCTAACTCCAATATAAAAAAAAAAAATAAAAATAAATTATAAATCTAGCTACTTTAATATAAAACATTGGTTCAAGAAACAAGAAAAATTATATATATATATATATATATATATAATTATTTGGACAAAAAATAAACAATTCATTCATATAGACGCACAAGAAAAATAAAAATATATAAATAAATAAATACATATATACATTAATATATATATAACTGGCACAATCCATTAAAATATGTATCACATAAAACACAATTTTACTCAATTTTTCTAAAATACTTAAGTTCAATTAAAAAAAAAAAAAAAAAATAAGACATTATAACAAGCATCTTATACAAATAAAAACAATATTTTTTATACTATATATATATATTTTTTTTTTTTTTTTTAAAAAGTGAATTATAAGTAAAAATATATTATAAGTATAAAGAGCATATTTATTGCTGCAAAAGGATATATATATATATATATATATATACATATATATTTTTTTTTATATTATATTCTTTTTCTTCATATATGTTTTAGTACCACTTTTTTGTTTCTCTATCCCAAAATACATGTTGAGATGGATATGTAGGTGTAGGATATTTAGGTAATAAATCCACTGGACAAACAGGAAGAACCTTTCGTATATATTCTGTTCTATAACTACTTTCTCCTTCAAATGGCAACTGTTTAACTAATTTAGTTTCATGTCTTGGTGGTAATTCAGGTAATGGTTTAGGACCAAACTCACTCCTGTAATTACTTTCACCCTCAAAGGGTAATGGTTTTGGGGGCTGCATATATATTTTCGGTGGTAATTCAGGCAAAGGTTTGGGCCCGAATTCGCTTCGATAATTACTCTCACCTTCGAAGGGTAACGATTTTGGAAGTTTCATCTCAATTCTAGGGGGTAATTCTGGTAAAGGTTTAGGTCCATAATCGCTTCTATAATTGCTTTCTCCTTCAAAAGGCAATTGTTTTGGTGGTTTCATATAAATCTGAGGTGGCAATTCAGGCAAAGGCTTGGGCCCAAATTCACTTCTGTAATTAGTCTCTCCCTCAAAAGGCAATGATTTTGGTGGTTTCATATAAATCTGAGGTGGCAATTCAGGTAAAGGCTTGGGACCAAATTCGCTTCTGTAATTAGTCTCTCCCTCAAAAGGCAATGATTTTGGTGGTTTCATATAAATTTGAGGGGGCAATTCAGGCAAAGCTTTGGGTCCAAATTCGCTTCGATAATTACTTTCTCCTTCAAAAGGTATCGATTTTATAATTCGAGGGCATCTATGAAATCCACATGTACATATTTCATCGACACATAAACCTGGTTTTCTACTAGGAGATTCTTTTCTTCTTTGTTCACTATTTTTATCTAAAGGAAATTTTCTATTTGTATAAACATAAGGCTGATAATCTATATTACTATCCTTAGAGAATTCTGGATAGTCAGTACTATTATTATAGCTATTGTTCTGTTCATCATAAAAGTTAAATTGTACTTTTGGTTTTTCTGTTATAACTTCCATCTCTTAAATCACTTATATATTATATTATAATGTATTATATTATAATTTTTTTTTCTTTTCTTATGAAGAATATGTAAATATTTATCAGACAATCTTTATAGAACAAATAAATGTATTTATCTTATGGATATGTAAAATTTATAAATAATATTTAAAGGTGTAAAAGAGACGTGATTCACTATAGTAGTGCATATTATATATATATATATATATATAAACACAACGATATTTTTAAATAACAGAGAACTCATAAAAATAATATTAAAAAAAAAATTCTTCTATATATTATAATCTTGAAAAAACAAAAAAAATAAAATAAAATAAATAAACATTAACATAAAGAGAAGATAATATAATATGAATTATGTATTAATTTAAATAATAAATATATTAATATTTCAAAAATGGATATAATTAATTAAATTGAAATAAAATTGAACACTATTTATAAGTCTTATTTATGGAAAAATATAACACACAAAGATTTTTTATAATATTTATAATATATATTTAGAAAATATACGTAATGTATTTAGTTACATATATATATATATATATATATATATATATATATATATAAGACCATCTATTGATGAACATGGATAAATTTTATGTTTATAAAAAGAACAAACCTATATTATACTATTGCACATGTTAAATGCTTAAATGAGTAAATATAAATGTATATATATATATATATATATATTTTTTGTTCGTTTTTTTTAATGTTATATTTGTGCGTGTACACATTTGAAAATATATATATATATATATATATATATACAATGTATAAAATTACTTCCGTTAAAATTATGGGCATGTAAATAAATATAAAATGAAATGAAACAAATGAAAAAAAAACAAAACTGTCAAGGAATATATGCTTTAAAATTTCTGAATATATATTATATATGTTAATTTTTATAATGACTTATCATATAAGTTTTAAAAATGTAGATACTATATAAGACTAATATAAATTTTTTTATTTTTAAATGTATAAAAAACTTATATTATTGTATCCAACGAGCAAGTATTAATTTCCCTTTTCTTTTGATTTTAATAGTCAAAAAAAAAATTCATTTTTAAAAATAGAATTATTGATGTTCATATGAAGTTATATAGTGCACATGTACAACCAAATCAGTATTTCTTAAAAAAATATATGAATGTACATATTGTTTAATTAACCAACTAATAATAAAGACAGGTTATTTATCTTTTTATTGTATTATTTTATTTATTTATTTATTTATTTTTTTTTTTGTTCATAATTTATAGCTAAAATATAAAAATATAACCTGACTCGTTCATAAAAAAAAATAAAATTATACATAAAATAAAATATAATAAAATAAAATGCACGATGGTAATTTATATAACCCTTTCAAACACACAAAATATAACTAATACTTTTAATGTATAAAGAGACATATTTTTATATAATATATATATTATTTTTTAAATATGATCTTTATATATATATTATATTATATTATATTAGATTAGATTAAATTAAATTAGATCGTGTTGTTAAGTTTCTTCTATACTTCTAAGGTTCAGCATGATAAATAATTTATGAGTATTCATATTTACAGATCTATTTACTTTTTCCTTTCGAAGTAAATAAAGATAAATTTCCATATTTATTTCAAATTAAATACATAAATATATATGTAGAACTACATTTTTAGCATTGTTATTTTTTAGCTTTGCTCTATTATTTTATAGATTTCATCTTTTATACAAAACAAAATAGTAAATTATTTAATTTGTATACAGTACAATAGTTTTTTTATTTATTTAATTCCTCTTTAAAAAAAATATTCAAATCTTTCCCCTTTAATGAAGGTATATATGTATATAATATATATAATAATATATATATTTACATATACACAGATTTAATACCAAAAAAAGAAAAAAAAAAGAAAAAAAAAAATATATATATATATATATATATATATATATATTTATATATAAATATTTAAAAAAAAAAAAAAAAAAAAAAAAAAATTTT
>NC_033654.1:342551-349056 GCF_001601855.1 Plasmodium reichenowi | reverse complement strand
AAAAAAAAAAAAAAAAAAAAAAAAAAAAAAAATAAAATAATTAAAAAAAAAAAAATTTTTTTTTTTTTTTTTTTTTTTTTTTTTTTTTTTTTTTTTTTTTTTTTTTTTGTTAATAATTTAATTTCATATAATTTATTAACAAGTTATACATAGAAATAAAATGAAAAAGACATGTAACAAAATGAATTTTTGATTTCCATTCTTAATGGAATATAATAAAATATATAATAATAAATTTATTAAAAATTGTACTTTTGATATATACCTTATATATATATATATATATATAATTATGTATAAGGCTAAATACATAATAATTAATTCTAAAGGGATAAGAAAAAGAAAAAATATATACACATATATATTTATTTCATACATTTGTTCTTCAATATCATTTATCCTTATAAGGCATTGATCTATTATTATAGTAGTTATTTTTTTTATTTGTTCCAGTTGTGTTATTATTATAATTGCTGCTGTTGTTATGGTAGGGATCCTTTTTATAATAATTTCCTTCGTTGTGGTAATTATGATAATTATTACTATAGTTTTTATAATTATTATGATGATAACTATGAGGGGGATTATTATTATATATATTATTATTTGAGAATGACTTGGGATCATTTTTATGCTTGATATAATTATTATTATTATAATGAGAATTGTATGACACGTTATATGGGGATTCGTAATTTGTATTATCTTTATTATATGTATTTCTAGAATTATTATAATTATTATAAGTTACATCTTTTTTATGTTCATGTGAATATGTGACATTTTTTTTTGGCATTTGATACATATTATTATTTTTATGTGACAAGTTTGGGAAATTATTATTATAATTTTGATCTTGGAAATTTTGATTATGATGATAATTATAATTTTTTGGTGTCTTTGTATAATTATAATTTGCACTATTATTATAATTATGCATATTATCTCTTACTTTATTATTATAATGGTAAGCATTATTTAACCTAGGATCATTTGAATAATTATTAGGATTATGATAATGATGATTCGTTTCTTGATTTCTTGATTGGTTATATTTGGTGAAAGAATAGATTTGTGGATGATTATTGCTTAAACTATTTAAAATCATCCTTTTAGCAGCTGGTGCGTTAAATCTTAATTTTCTTTCTTCGTTATTTATATCTAGTACATTTAAAACATTTTTGGGTCTAATATGGTTCTTCAAGAGTGCTGATGAATGTTTTTCAAATTCTGGTTGTAAATAGAACGCACTATTACAAGTTGATGAAAAGTTCGATGAGAATTTAAATATTTTTTTAAGTATATGTACATCACTTTCTTCATGTTTACAATTTAAATATCCAAAGAGATTAACATTTCTGTTGGTAGTTATTGGAATGGTTATATTCATATTTTTAAAATAAACATCATATGTATTGTTCTTGTTGTTGTTATTGTTATCATTTTTGTTGATTATATTCTGCTTTTCATTATTATTATTATTATTATTATTATTACTTACAGTGTCCTTTTCTTCATTATCGTGTTCTTCATCATTCATATTAGCTTCATTTCGTTCAGCATTATGGGAATATTCAATATCTTCTTTATTTTGCATATTTATTAATGCATCTTCATTTTTTAAGGATTCCTTTTCTTTAACTTCTTTTAAATAATTTTTAATAGATTTTGTTATTGTTTTCGATAATGGATGATTTGAGCTAACATATATTTTATTGAGACCCCTCCTATTTCTTTTTTTTTCATCATTATTTAATGTATCATGTAAAGGTCTTGCGTGTTTAATTATTCTATCCTTATCTACAAATGGAAGTAATATAATCCACTGGTATTTATATTTTTTCCCATTTTCTTCTTCTTTAAAAGTATGAGGATAAAAATCGATAATTGGTGAATCTTTATGTAACATTAATTGTTTATACATTTTTGGTAAACAATGGCTTGAATTAGCTGGTAAGACACATAATAATTGTTCGAATGGTAATAATGGTTCATCTTTTTCAAAATTAAAAGTTATATTATCAATAATTAAATCTGAAGATAATGGAGCATAATAATATGGATAATACCAATGCCACATAGGACAAGATTGAAAATAATATGCCAGAACCCAAGCTAATCCTTCAACATATTTATAAACAACATCTTTAATAAAATCTTCTATAGCATCATTATCATCTAAATGAAATTTAGATTTATAATATTTCATTCTTATAATATCTGGATTTTCATCTCCTCCTAATTCTACATCCTCTTTTGGATTTTCACATTCGTTTGCTTTTTTAATAGCTTCTTTTAATAATAAATTGAATTCGTTAATATCATCTAATTTTTTATTTTCATCATATGAATCTTTTGGTAACACCTCAGTATTCGATAAAGTATCATTATTAGAAAATGTGTCATTATAATTACATGCATCATTATTTGAGAATATATCGTTATTAGAAAATAAACTATTATCATTATTATTATTATTATGTTCATTAGTATTATCATTATTATTATTATTATTATTATTATTATGTTCATTAGTATTATCATTATTATTATTATTATGTTCATTAGTATTATCATTATCATTATTATTATCATTATTATTATTATTATTTTGTAGGGTATCACCATCTTGTAATGTATCATTATTAAAAAATGTTTCACCTTTTTGTAATAAATCACTATTCAATGAGTGATCTTCCTCTTGTTCATTATTTATAGGTTTCTCAACATTTGAAACAGGGCGAACTAGAAAATTAATACTTTTTTCACCTTTCTTATCTTTATACTTAATATTTCTCATAGGCTGCATACTTTGAATTTTACTTTCATATAACATTTTTTTTGAAACAAGACTAGATGCAGGAGTTGTAATATTTTCCGATTTATTTGCTAACATACTATTAGGTCCTTTATTAGTATTAATTTCACCTTGTTGAACTTTATTTGTCTTGTTGTTTACATCTGATTTTTCTAAATGCTGTAGAACCTGATCTGTTGGATCATCAACACATTTCGCTCTTTTTAATGAATCCTTTTGTTGTAATTCTCTTTTTTCTCTTTTCTTCTTGAAATCATATTGAGAAACAAAGGTTTCCCTTTCCACCTCCGCTATGAAAGATATATATTTTGTAAAAGATTTTAAATTAATAGAACCTTCATTAATTAAATAATCTCCTAATGTTGGTAGAACCTTTTGATATAATAATATTAATTGATCTATACTTCCTCCTGCTATAGAAATGGATGGTAAATGAGGTAAGAAATCATTTCCACAAAAAAAACAAATAAATATAAAATCATCTATACATCTTTCCATATTAAAGCTTGTATCAAAAAATAGATCTTTTAATAAGTATTCTCTTAATATGGTTAAATCCAGAATTTGCAATTCATTCCAATATTCATAATTAAGTGACGCATTCTTACTAATCGTAACATTAGCATAATTTGGATCATTATATTTATTAAATAATTTTTTTTCTTTTTTAGTATATCTAGTACAGAAATGTAAATCATCATAACTTTTAAGCATACCTACATAATCTTTTTTTTTCGTTTTTTCTTTTTCTTCAGATTTCGGGTCTAAATCAATAATTTCTCTTAATATATAAAAATATGGTTCATGACTAGCTAAAGAAAGCATAATTAAATCAGCATCCATCCCGTGTATTACATGTCTAGTATTTGGATCATAACCTGGTTGTGCTCTTTGCGATTTTATAAAATTAAATATTTTATGTTCTCCTTCTCCGCATACATTAGAATCAGAAAATATAACAACAACATTTTTCCATTTTTCATCATTTGTAATTTTGTGTTCAATAAAATATTTTAAAGCAATAGATAATTCATGCATAAATTCAGTACCTGGAGTTATAACATTACTATCCCAATAGGTTGTTTCCTCAGGTACCATTTTATTTTCAGCTATAAAACGTTCCTTTAATTCTAAATATGCTCTCTTTTCTATTTCTGAACATGATATAGATTTAAATCTTCTACTTCTTTGTTGATTCATTTTTGCTTTAGGTGCAACACCATCAATAGCCATATAAAGAAGTTTCTTGGGTTCTATAATATCAAATAATCTTTCTACATATAAAAAAACATTCAGAAATATTTCTTCATTACTTTTTGCTCTTTTACTATTATCACTATGTGAACATAAGTGAATAATTCCATTCATATCTAAATACATATTATCGAAATATCCATTGATATTATCTGAACAATGTAATTCATCTGTATTATTAACATAATCATTTAAATCGTGTACTTTAAAATATTCTCCATTCTCATCATATTTTGTTCTTCTTGAATACACATCACTATCTCTGGTCTCGTAAACTGCTTTGGCTATTTTTGGATACCTTGTAACTAGCCATCTGTAAAAGGTGGGTACTCCCATATTCTACCTATATATATATATATATATATATATTATATATGTGTATCAATATATATATATATATATATATTACAAGAACTTATAAATAATTCTCTTATAAAAAAAAATATATGCTTATGGTCGAATTTTATTGTTATAATATTTATAACTAGATATATAATAAATTATTTATTGATATTATATGTTTCTTTTTTTGTTTGTTTTTAAATATTTTTTTTATATATATATTTAATATACTTTTAATTTTGCTATTCCCTATTTGTTTTCTCTCAAAGTTAAAAAAAAAATGCTATATATTTTCAAAATATGCCCTCTTTATATTTTTATATAAAGGATTAAAAAAAAAAAAAAAAAGCTTTCTTTTATTTTATTATTAATGAAGATATTTTGTCTTATTCATTACATTTCAAAGACTCATTTTATTGAATATTTAAAAAAAAAAAAAAAAAAAAAAATACAATTTAATTATTTCTTTTAAATTTTACAATATAACATATTCATATATATATTATGTGTCGTAATATATATACCTTAGACTGGGTGGTTAACTAATATTATGTTATATAGAATATGCAATGAAAAAAAAAATAAAAAAATAGATATAAATACAAAAAAAAATATATAATATATACCATTATTCATATATATTTATATATATGTATATATATTTATTTATTTATTTATTTATTTATTTATTTGTTTGTTTGTTTTATTGTTCATTATGTTAGCTTAATAAGAATAACACAATTTGATTTTTGTTAAATAAAAATAATTCATATATAACAAAAATAAAAATGTATACATAAATTTCTTTACAAAATTTATATACATAGAATAATGTTTAAAAATTATCTTAAAAAAAAAGGTGTATATATCTTTTTTTATCTAAATATATATTTATATATATAAACAAATAAAAAAAAAAAAAAGTTGAAAAAATAAAACAAAATGATATATCTTTAAAATATTCAACAATATATGAAAAAAAAAATGAAGAAGATAAAAGTATAAAACAAAAAGATGATCTTAAAATAAAAATATTTTTCAAAAGATGAAGAAAATAAAACATATATTATATATATATGTATATATATATATATATATAATTTAATATTATCATAATTTTTCATGAATTTACAATAAATATAAAATATATATAAATATATTATAATATAAAATTAATATAATATGAATACTTTGTCATTTTTTAATTTTATTAATTATATATTTTTTATTAAATAATTCTTTAAATAATAAAAAAATATATATATAATTACAAAAAATTAAATTATTATATAATATATAATATATATATATATATATATATATTAATAATATTATATATTATGATCTTATGTATATTCCTTATTTTATAAATATACTTTATTTTATTTTTCATTATATATATAAATATATATATATATATATATATATATATATATATATATATATATATATATATATATTATAATATTTATATATTTAAAAGGTTTTTCCTTGATATATGGAACGATATTTTATATTAAAAAAAATGGTAATTAATAAATTATATTATTATTACTATATAATTAAAATAATTTTTAACATACATATAAAGAAAGCAGCATATAATAAATTATATATATATATATTAGTATAGAGGGATTATAAATATATATTTTAATATATATATAAATATATTATATAATACAAAAAAATTATATATATACAAAATATGTATTTTTTTTATATATATATTTATATGATTTTATTTTTATAGTCCATATATATAATATTAAAAAAAAAAGGTAAAAAGTTAAAAGCTTCTATTCATTCATTATATATATATATATATATATATATATATATATAATATATTTATATATTTTTTAAATGGAATATGAAAAGAAAAATTAATTAATGCAATAATATATAAAGAGAATTTTCAAAATATATTCTCTCTATATAAAAATAAGTAAAAAAAAAAAAAAAAAAAAAAAAAAAAAAAAAAAAAAAAAAAAAAAATTAAAATTAAAAAAAAAAAATTTAAAATAAAAAAATCAAAAAAAAAAAAAAAAAAAAAAAAAAAAAAAAAAAAAAAAAAAAAAAAAAAAAAAA
>NC_033654.1:339694-341745 GCF_001601855.1 Plasmodium reichenowi | reverse complement strand
AAAAAATTTTTATAAATTTTTAAAAGGAAAAAAAAAAAAAAAAATAAATAAATGAAAAAATAAAAAAAAAAAATTTTAAAAAAAATATTTTTTTAAAAAAAAAAAAAAAAAAAAAAAAAAAAAAAAAAAAAAGAAAAAAAAAAATGTATATGGAAATTTATATTTAAAATAACATATTGTTAATGTTATATGTCACCACGGAAAATAGTCAAATCCGAAAAAAAAAAAAAAAAAAATAGATAAAATAAAAAAAGAGAACTATAATAAAATCATTCATATATGTTAGAAAAAAAAAAGGAAATGCTTCTTATATCATAAATTTGAATAATAAATATATAGAGAAATATAAAATAATGTAATATTTATAATGATATTATTTTATATATTATATTTTATCATACTATCAAAAAGGAAAATAATATTATGTATAAAAATAAATAATAAATATATCACTTTGATTTTTAATTAAATTAAAAAGTACATTGTGTAAAAGCTCATATAAGGATTATATTATATTATATTATATTATATTATATTATATTATATTATATTATATTATATATATATATATATGACATTCTTAATTTTGTTATACACAATCAAATAATTATTTTTTCTATTTGATCATCTTGCATAACCATCTTCTTTTATTATTATTATTATTTTTTTTTTTTTCTATAAAATTTAAGTGTATACAAAATGAATATTGAAAAAGCCGAAGCAAAGTCAAAATTGATTGAAATGTCCAAGCAGAATATTGAAAATGTAACGACATAATAAAATAAGAAAAATAATATATAAATAAATATTTTTTTCACTTCTAATATATTAAGTTTACTTTTTATTTTCCCCATTTTATAGAAGACGAAAAAGGAACTGGAACTTAAACAAAAACAAGAGTATGTCTTTAAAAAGAATATATATAAATATAATAAATACAATTTTTTTTTCCCCTTCTTTTATATATAAAACTATATACATATGTATATATATATATATATATATATTTATTTATTTATTTATTTATTTATTTTAAATATATAGAGAATTATTAGAGAAAAGACGTTTAATATTAAAGTCCTTATTAACACCTGAAGCTCATGCAAGATGTAGAAAAAATTAAAAAAAAATTAAAATAATATAATATTGAAAATGTTGTATATATTTATGCCAATATATAATTTTTTTTTTTTTTTTTTGGAAGTGTCTAGGATTGCAATAGTTAAAGAAGAACAGGCTAGAAAGATAGAAGATATTATTATAAGAGTAAGAAATAAAATATATATATATATATATGATTTTGTTTTTAAAAGAATATTATTAGAATTTAATAAAATAATTATAAGCATATTGTTTTTTGATTAATATATTTGTTAATAAGAGTTAATATTACTTATAAAATATATATTTATTTTTTTTGTAATTTTAGAATAGTCAAATGGGTTTGATATATAACAAAATTGATGATGACCACTTGATAAAAATTATAGAGGTATGTTAATATATATTTTTTAGAATTATATCTTTCCTTGGTGTATACATGTATATATATATATATATATATATATATATATATATATATTTATATATTTATATATTTATATTTATATTTATATTTTTTTTTTTTTTTTTTTTTTTTTTTTTTTTGTAGCAAATAAATGACAAAATTTATAAAAAGGATCCAGTAATAGAAGTAAGTGTTACATAAAATGTATATTATAAAAATTAAGTTTTAAAAAAAAATATATTTATTAGGGAGTATTATATATATAGGCATGTGAATATGTTCAATTTGTTTATAGATTAGGAGGAGGAAACAATTTGACGACGATGATGATTTCAACGAAGAAGATTATATGTGAATTTGTTTAATTAAATAAGAGAATATATTTATTTTATTTTTTTACAATTAAAGATATTTTATTTTATCATATTTTTCCTTTTTTTTTTTTAAATAACTACATTTGATAATCATTGTATTATTATAATATATATATATATATATATATATATATATATATATATGTTTGTATACATAGCAATGGAAATAT
>NC_033654.1:329799-339380 GCF_001601855.1 Plasmodium reichenowi | reverse complement strand
TATTTATTTTTTTTTTTTTTTTTTTATTTTTTTATTTTTTTTTTTTTTTTTTTTTATTTTTTTTTTATTATAAATTGATATTTTTTTTTTTTTTTTTTTTTTTTTTTTTTTTTTTTTTTTTTTTTTTTTTTTTTTTTTTTTTTTTTTTTTTTTTTTTTTTTTTTTTTGTGTGTGTTAAAAATTTTGTTAATATTTATATATAGAACAATAAATAAAAAGAAAATTAAAAAATTAAAATAAAAAATGGAGTGCATACATATATATATAAATATATATATATATATATATTATTAAGAGTAAGTGCCCATTTCATTTTTTTTAAATATTTATATATATTGTTGTTTATGTAGAATATATTAATCTGTTCAAAGTTGAATTTTTTTGTTTATTTTATTTTTATAAAACTTTTCAATTTGCGAAGCACAAAATTAAAATATAAAAAAGTCATATATACAATGAAATTTATAATTGTTTTACTTTTATTTTTTTTTTTTAAAGTGATAGACAGGGTTATATGTGTAACCCCCCCCAAATCGATTTGTTTAAAAGAGGATGTATATTTAGGTGACAGTTTTTTTTTTTTGAAAGAGAAGAAATATATTATGTATGATGTAAATATAGGCGAAGGCTTCAACGTACGAAACGAATATAAATATGAATATAAATATATAAAAATAAATATATATATATATATATATATATATATATATATATATAAATATATGTGTATATATATTTATTCATAACAATTAAAAGATGGAATGGTTATATAATATTTCATATATATATATATTTTTTTTTTTTTCCCCTTGCAGCTACAGAAGGAAATATTTTACAGGTTAAGTTTGGTTATCTACAATTTGAACAAGAAGGATAAGTTAAAAATATATTATCTTGTACTTCCACCTTGGTGTTATGTTACACACTGGAATAGAAAAAAAGGGAATAATTTAAGGTGGGAATTTTTTTTTAATACAGATATTATGAAGAAGGTTATTCCTATTATAGAATATGAAGAATATGAAAAGTTATATGGGAATTATTGTGACATTATGATAAATAGTAAATATATTCTTGATAACTATAAAGAAAAAAGTTTTCTAATTTTACCATTCGAAGAATGTAATACTAATGTTAATAGCTTCAAACAATTTTGTAAAAAATGTGAATATAAATATAATATTATATATTCTGGTTATTGTACAACTATAAACACAAAAGAGAGTGAATGTTATTCATATAATATGATAAGTAATTATTTTATAACTTCTATATTAAAAAATTTATTTCTATATGATATTACGTCTGTGTTAATAAAACAAAGTACAAATATATTAGTACCTTTTGTTAATGAACTATATGAAAATAATTTAGAAGATATATTATTATTTAATAATAAATTATTATTATATGCTAATAATTATATATCTAATATATTAAAAACAAATCATTATATAAGTTCCCATTTAAGATATAATGATTTCAAAAATATATCACGATATAATGTACCTCCTATACATATTGCTTTAGTAAAATTATTATATATTATGTTTATAAATAATTGTCGTATAATTTTTATAGCTTCTGATGAAAAACTACAAATACAAAAAGTTATAGACCAATATTTTTATCAATATAAAAAACATTTTTATTTTTATAATAATCAAAATAATTTACATGAAGGAGAATTTTCAATTATCGAACAATGGATTTGTACAAGGTCTCATATTTTTATAGGTAATATCTTTTCAAGATTTACTATGAATATAAATTGGGAAAGACATTTAATAAATAAAGGACAAATTAATAATAATATAGATCTTTGTTCTTATCATATAAATAATGATAACGATCAAGATATTAAAAATTCTTATAAAAAAATTGTTCATATATTTAATCATAAAGCATTACAAAAAATCAAAAATATATATTACAATTATTCAGACAAGGATAGAAAATATATTAATACTATATGTTACAATTTTCCTTCTCATTTTCCTAATAATATAAGTATATATCGAAAGGAATATATTAGCAACATATAAAAAAAAAAAATATATTCACTTTATTTTATGCACTACTAATAAGTATAAACAATAGGAAATATATATATATATAATTGTTCATTTGGGTGCTCTTATATATACCACATTATATAATATTAAGCTTATTTTCTTTTTTTTTATAATATTTCTAAATATTTTTATGTACCTTTTTACATTTATTAAACAATTTGTTGTAACATATATGAACATGAACATTAACATTAACATTAACATGAACATTAACATGAACATGAACATTAACATGAACATGAACATGAACGTGAACATGAACATGAACATTAACATGAACATTAACATGAACATGAACATGAACATTAACATTAACATTAACATGAACATGAACATGAAAATTAACATGAACATGAACATGAACATGAACATTAACATTAACATTAACATTAACATTAACATTAACATTAACATTAACATTAACATGAACATGAAAATTAACATGAACATGAACATTAACATTAACATTAACATTAACATGAACATGAACATGAACATCAACATCAACATGAACATCAACATGAACATCAACATCAACATGAACATGAACATTAACATTAACATTAACATTAACATTAACATCAACATCAACATCAACATGTATATGAACCGTTTTCTTTTAAATAAATAAAAATATAAATAAACTATAAAATACACAAAAAGGTGTATACATATATACATATATATATATATATATATATATTTTTACATTGTTCACATCATACTAATATATTTAGCATATTTATATTTAAAAGCACCCTCCCAGTTCAATAATATTGTCATAGTAAATATTTTATTTATATGTAACCTATCCCTTCTAACATATTTTCTTTGCTTCATTATTTATTTTACCCTGTTCTCTCATATCACACATGTCATGCTTATCCATACAAAAACGTTTTCTCTTTTCCATAAAAATCATTATTTCTTCTTACTCTATTAATAACTTTGTTGATCATTGTTTAAATGATCTATATTCATATATTTGTTCATATTTTTATAATTGTCTCTATACATTTCTTGCTCATTTATAATTTGAATATCATCACACTGGACATATTTGTGAAGCTTATTATGAAAATGTGTATTTGTAGGAGAATAAATAGATTGTGAAATTATATTTGAATTATGCATATTATCATTACATTGTGTGCTTGTACATATATCATTGTATTGCTTGTTTGTGTTTTTATTTTCTTCACCTTTTTTGTTTATGTTATATTTTTGAAACGTTGTTATGTTATTATTTATTATATCATAAGAATCTATATTAGATGTCGTGTTATTCTTTTTTATATAATCCGAAAATTCACTTTCTTCAATGTCCTTCTTCTGTTTCTCTTGTGTTTCCTCGTCCTGATCAAAAATATTTTTAACTATTTCTAGGAATATAAAATTTTCGTATATATCATTCATTATATGATCACAGTAATATATGGATTCATACTTACATTGTTTGTATATTTGTCGCAAGAAAAAATAGATAGTATTGATTTTATATAAAAAAAGACAATATAGAAAAAACGAAAAATTAATAAAAAAAATGAATACTATATAGTACACTCCTTTATAATTGAACAGGTTAAAAAAATGTATTTTTGTTAATTCATATGATGAAGCTAAAGGTATTGTGTTATTATAATAAAATACTGAAAAAAGAATATAAAAATTAATTATTAAATTAATAAATAAATTTATGATATATGGGAAAAGGTAAAAAATGAATTTTATATAATTAATTTTGTCTTGACACTTTTTTAACATTAAAAAATGTATATAATTATATTTATATTTCATATACATACTTATATCATAGATATTAGAATATATGGTATTACCAAAAATGTTGTATATGCTCTTCCGTGTACTGGATAGAAGTGGAATATATGATGATATTACATTTTTATTTTCCGCTTTATTATTTTTTTTTATATTATATGAAATATCGTCTGACATATAATTTAAATTTTTATAGAAATCATCCTTATTTATACTAATAATTTTGGGACACATATTATTATTATTGTTTATTATTTTTTTTGTTTTTTTGTTTTTTTTTTTATTTTTTTGTTTTACTTCTTCATTATTATAATATGAATAATCACAACTTGTACTAATATTAATATTATTATTATTATTATTAATATTATTATTGTTGTGATTATTTTTAGTTGTAGGTAGATGATGATGATGATAATTATCTTTCATATATATGATATTATTGTTATTACTTTTTTTATTTGTTCTTATATCGTCCTCTTGATCACTATTATTATATGTATCCTTTAATAATATAATATCTGATGAAACATCATCACTCTTAATATATATAGAAGAGTCTGTGGTATGTATGTTATAAATATTATGGAGTGGATAATTTTCCTTATTAATATATTTAAATATATTTGTAAATTTATTAAATATTTGATCTGCATACAACAAGATAATATTATCAAAGTCCTTATCCAAATTATGAAATATTCTTTTACATCCTTCAATTAATATTTCTGTATTTTTATATATTTCTTTATTTTTTTCTTTGATATAGGTATTATATAAATATTGTATAATAATAATACACATAATATTTATATGATGTAAGAATATATTATATGTATAATGAAATAAATATATATTTAATATACAATAAATAAGAATAAAAAAAGTAAAAAACACATGGAAATTGATCTCATACAAATATAATATGTTATTATTATTATTATTTAAAAAAGGACACTTGATTAAACATTGTAAGCGAAATAATAAAAAGATATTTATTAATAAAAATATTAAATATAATAAAAAAAATATATATCTTCTTCTACTAACATAATACATAAAAAACAATTCTCCTTTCTTTCTTTTCCTTTCATAATGAGCTATACATTTTATATTACTATATATTTCATAAAAGTGTATATAATTTGAAAAATGATTATAATCAAAACATGTACGTTTCATATTATATAATTCATTCAGTAAATTTTCCTTATTCATATATAAATATCTATCTTCCTCTTTTTCTATATGAGCCTTAGTCATGCTATTATTAATATCCTCCTGGTCGGCATAAGGAACATATTTTTTCATATTCTTAATAGGCATTATAATAGGTCCTTTTTTACAGTATGTGCTATGAAAAATCACAAATATATTAAACGTTATATAGTAATAAAAATAAAATATGAGATATATGAATAAATAAATAAATAAATAAATATATATATATATATATATATATATATATATATATATTTATATATTTTGTCTATATGTCCTATTAATTTCTAATTCTATCGATTTGTTCTAATAATTTATAAAAAGAAGGAAAACTCTTACTTTTTTTTTTTTATTTTTTTATTTTTTTATTTTTTTATTTTTTATTTTTTATTTTTTCTGATTAAAATATGTTCTGTGCGGATTATTAACAAATATAAAAAATGAACATGCATAAAATATATATATATAATTTTATAAGAATAAAAATATATTTATATTTTATATATATATATATATGTATTTTTTCCTATATGTGCAACTTATTTCATGAATGTCATATGTATATGTAATACATATTATTCCTTCCTCAATTATTTAAACATATGTTTTTTTTTTTTTTTTTTTTTTTTTTTTTATATATAATACATACTTATGAAATGTCTAACATTATATATCAAATGACACATTTGAAAGTATACTACAAGTTGTAATATATATATATATATATGTATGTATGTTTTAAAAGAAAAGGTTTTCTTTCTATCTCATCAGAAAAATATCTTTGTATTTATAATGATTAAATAAATACAAAACATACCCAATCGAAATATATTTATCATTTTTTTAAAACAAAATAAGTGCTCTTTTTTTTTTTTTTTATCTTTTTTTATGAAGGAATAATGATTTTCATATGGTTGTTATATAAAAAAAATAATAATATCATATATATATATATATATATATATATATATATATATATATATATATATATATATGTGTGTTTTATGTATGTACATATGGTCTGGTACATATAAAGGTACTTCCTAATTTTTTTTTCTCATTTATTTATTTTTTTTTTCTTAACAGATCTACATCGTATAAAAGAAATAAATATTCACAAATGTTGTAAAATATAATCGATACTTTTGTAATATCTTATTATTTAAATACAACTACATAAGGAAATATAAAAAAATAACCAAATATATGTTATACTAACCAGTTAAATAAATCCAAAATAATATAAAATAAAATGTTATAAATGATTTTTTTTTCTATTTTTATTTTTGCTTTTATTTTTTATTTATTATTTTTTTATTTTTTTATTATTTTTTTTTTTTTTTTATGGTGTGTTATTTGATTTTTCCTTTTTATGTCTTAAATATGATATGATCATTTTAGAACAATTAAAAGTGAAGAGTGCATAGAATTTTTACTTTTTAATATATTATTTTATTAATTTGTTTATTTATTTATATATATATTTATTTATTTATATATTTTAATATTTTAATATTTTCACAAATATATATGGCAAAAATATCTAGCTGGATAAAAAAACAAAGGGGATTTGATAAAGACAAAATAAAAGAGAATTATAAAAGTAAGGAATATGTAGATATAGATATATTTAGTGTTTCTAATAAATCAGG
Source organism: Plasmodium reichenowi (assembly GCF_001601855.1). Classification (NCBI taxonomy): domain Eukaryota; phylum Apicomplexa; class Aconoidasida; order Haemosporida; family Plasmodiidae; genus Plasmodium; species Plasmodium reichenowi. The sequence continues at coordinate 332,653 of NC_033654.1, read as the reverse complement.
AGATAGTAATACAGAAAATAATAGTGATTGTAACAGTATCATCGAAGAGAATATAAACAATGTAGAGGATATCAAAAGGAAAGGAGAGAATCAAATTATAAACAATAAATATAACCAAGAAAATGATAATAAAAATAATGACCACCATGAAGATTCAGAGATATGTTCGATTCATAAGGATAAATGTAACAAATTATATAAATGTATTTTAAACATTTTTGAAGATAATGAAATATTAGAAAATAACAATAAAAAAATAGAAACTAATATAAATAAACAAATTATTGAACATAACAAAAACAATATACAAAATAATATAAATAATATACTCTTATCAAAAAAATCACACATTTTTCATACCCTTAAAATATTAGTACCATCAATACATGAAATAAACGGGATGAACAGCTCATACGACGATAAATATGTAAACGTTAAAGAACAAACGAATTTTAAAAAAGAAGTTGAAGAGCTTGAAGAAAAAAATAAAAATAAAGATAATAATAGCGATAACAATAATAGTAATTATTTTAATACTACCAAATATAATATTGACAGATCAGATATTTCTTCTATTAATAAGGATTTATTTGAAGATATATATATAGACACATCACCTAATAAAAAAAAACTAATAAATGATAATATCAACATAGAGGAAGAATATTATGAATCGATCAAGACATCTATAAATTATAATAATGTTTTGAATTTTTGTAAGGATGATAATAATAAAAGGAAAATGAACAGAGGAAATGCTCTAAATAATATTTATATTAATTTTGATGTGTACGAAAATAAAATGAGGAAAATAGAGAGAAGGAAGAAAAAAAATAATACAAATGAAAAAAATAATGCAAATGAAAAAAATAATACAAATGAAAAAAATAATGCAAATGAAAAAAATAATACAAATGAAAAAAATAATACAAATGAAAAAAATAATACAAATGAAAAAAATAATACAAATGAAAAAAATAACACAAATGAAAAAAATAATGACTTGAGGGTTGATGTAAAAGATATGATTAAATACACAGAAAAGAATAACAATAAAAATTTCAAATATTATGATAATTATAAGGATGAAATAAATATACTGAGAAAACATATTATTAATAAAAAATCTGAAATTTTATATGCAAAGAATAAATTAATAAAAGATATCTCTAGAATTGAGAAAAATATATTCATGTCTGATTTATACAATGACATTTCTGTATGTATAAATAATTTAAATAATATGAAAGTAAAGAAAGCCTTTTTTATCGTACAAGATTTATTTATTAAAAAATATAATTGTAATAAAAAAAAAAGAAAATTATTCTTAAGAAATATATTTATAAGTGAAATCTTATATAGATATAAAATAATCAAGAAAACAGAAATAATATTTAATATGAATAATGAACCCCCTTGTGATAACTATATGAAATATTCTATAATATCCAAAAGGCTGTATAGAAATTATACTTTTGATTATATTATAGATTTAATAGATGTTAATGGTAAAGTATGTTTTATGAAATATATAAGTTGTTTAAATAAAATTAATCATTATTTTAAAAATATAAAATTGAAATCCATAGAAATTATAAACAGTTCATCTTTAGAAAATAATTATTCAAGTTTCGAGACAGTTAATTCTATAAGTAGTGAAGAATTTAGTGACATTGAAAAGAAGAACAAAAATATGTACTCTAAAAATAACAGCAGAGGAAAAAGCAAAAACAAAAATAAAAACAAAAAAAAAAAAAAAAAAACGAAAAAAAGTGAAAGTATGTGTGATAAATCTATATCAAATGTATATATAGATTTTTCTCATTTTAATCTAGCTTATGAGGATGAAGATAATGAAGTTTTTTATTACGTGACCAAAAAGGAATATGCCTTATTAAGGAGGAGTTCTAGCTTTTCCTATTATATAGAAAATGAGGGAAAGAAGGAAGAAAACCAAACAATAAAAAAAAAAACACTTGAACATGTAGAAGATATTCATATGACACATGTAGATGTAGAACATGATCATATCAAAAAAGAAGACGATAGGAAAAATTCGGAACCAGAACAATATAAAAAAATAAATAAAAATAAAAAAAATCTTTTATACACAAATAAAGAATCACATAGTATAGAACAAAATTCACAAAATATTTCTTTAGAAAAATGTGATGAAAAAAGTGATTTTAATACAGTTATATATTTTTATGTTAATTTATTAATACCATCAAATTTTATATATATTATAGCATCATTGATTGAAGCAACATTATTCAAGTCGTGGATTCCCTTTTATACATTTCCATTCAAGTGAAAAAAAAAAAAAAAAAAAAAATATATACATATATATATATATGTGTATTTTTTTTTTTTTTTTTCATTTTGATATCCATCTTATATATCTAGATTTGGAATCACTGATTGTAAATTATTAAAAGAAAGAGGTTTAATAGATAAAATGGTATATACCAAAATAGCTATGCCGTGGATAATTAGGGATAGGTTATATAATATTATGAGCTTTACATAAGAATATGATTATTATATAAATATTTATTTATACAAAATATATATATATATATATATATATATATTACATGATATTTTTTATTAGGTATTTATTAATGGATGTATGGATATGTGAAGATTTTGAATACTCAAGGGGTATATTTTTATACGCTACAAATTTCCCGAGAAATACGGAAATAAATGTATTATGAAAAATATAATGCATAGGAAATTTATATACTTGCATTTATAGAAAAATTATATATATATATATATATATATATATATATATATGTGTGCATATATGTATGTAATTTTTTTTTTTTTTTTTTTTTTTTTTTTTTTT
>NC_033654.1:321846-327692 GCF_001601855.1 Plasmodium reichenowi | reverse complement strand
ACAAATGACAAAACAAATGACAAAACAAATGACAAAACAAATGACAAAACAAATGACAAAACAAATGACAAAACAAATGACAAAACAAATGACAAAACAAATGACAAAACAAATGACAAAACAAATGACAAAACAAATGACAAAACAAATGACAAAACAAATGACAAAACAAATGACAAAATACTTTTTAATAGTGGTAATAAATTCATATCAGAACAAAATAATTTTCCCTATATATCTAGTAATGTTATATACCAAAGGGGCCATAAAAATGCACCATTTTGTATACCTTTTAAAAAAACGAAACACTCATTCTTTAATATTTATAGTTGTAATATTTATTTATATAATTATATAAATAAATATAATGATATGTGTTTAATTGAAAAGATTGAAAATATTACGGATAAATGTAATCTTGTAGATAACATATGGAAAAATTGTAAATTGCTGCATAGTTTTTATATATATCTTTCATATTATAAAAATATATTAAATTATAAAATAAATATAGATAATATAAAATATATTATTAAAGAAAATAATTATGATTTTGCGCATAAAGACAACTATTTATATGAAGATATATTCACACCTAATAATTTACAAATATATATATTTTTATATAACCAAGGTATAAATAATCACATTCATTATTTTAATAAAATGAGAAATTATATTATGAATTCTATTTTGACCATTCTACAAAATTATTATTCTATAGATCAATTAAATATTTCCAATAATGAAAAAGGAACATATAAAAGCAACAATTTGATGACGTTAAATAATTATATGTATGAAGATGTAAGATATGTATATATATTAAAAAAAAACAATAGAAAAAACTATCATCTTACTAATGATCATACATATATTTTGTTAAATATAATAAATCAAATGAATATACAAAATGATAAAATTTTAGATTTATTAATATACCATTTTAAAAAATCATATAGACAATATTCTTTAAAACACCTTCTATTATTATTACAATTTTGTGTTCTACACAAATGTGACAAATATGTATATCGCATAATATATACAACAATAAATAAAATAATAGATGAAAAAAAGAAATGTATATATGAAAGGAGCAAAGATAAATATTTACATAATAATATGGTTACAAATAATTATGGATTCGTTTTCTTCCCTCCGAATATATATGATAAAACTATTTATTCGTTATATATAAAAACATTTGTAAAATGTACAGAATATTATTTAAAATATAATAATAATAATATTAATCATATTAATCATATTAATAGGGATAGTGTGTTAACCTTAAACGATCATCTTTTTCTACTAGGCCTTTATTTCAATATATTTTTTTTATACAATAATAAGGAATATACATTTTTAAATTTTTTCAAGTTAAAAGATTTAAGAGAAGTTTATGAATTATTTCACAAAATCGATAAAACAATATTAAGAATAACAACAGGAAGTAACAAAAAAATTAAAAATTATAATTTAAAATGGAAAAATCATAAAAAGTGTGCAAGTAATAAATGCAGGGAAAATATTTTAAATTATAAAAAATATAGTACAAATTGTGAAAATATTATGTATGATAAAAATATTGTGTATGATAAAAATATTGTGTATGATAAAAATATTGTGTATGATAAAAATATTATGTATGATAAAAATATTATGTATGATAAAAATATTATGTATGATAAAAATATTATATATGATGAACATATTAAAAATATTTATAAGATTAAAATGACGAAGGAAAAAGGATTCCTAAATTTTACGAATTATACAAAAACAAAGAAAAATAAAATGAAGATTTATTCTTTTTACCTTGAAAGGTTACATATGGATAATTTATTAAAATATATTGAGATGTCTTTTAATCAAATTAACTATATTCAATTAAATATATTTAATTCTTACAATATATATAATAGCTGTTCATATGTATATGTGAACTATGACAAGTTCCCTCTTCTTCCTATTCTTGTCCCAAGTTTGATAATTAAGAAGTAACTTACAAAGTGTAACCAAATAAAAAAATTAAAGATGGTATATATTTAAAGAATTTGAAAGTTCCTATGGATATTTCCATAAGGGTATATAAAAAGGATAAGGCGAAGGTTTGGCCATGCATGTTATAAGAATATATGTAAGTACCCGAACAAGCAAATAAACATACAAACATATGTATATATATATATATATATATATACATTAATTTATTCATCCATATATTTCGTGTCTTAAATCCTTTGTAGTTTCCGCATGGCATATTCGTAGGCAAACCACGTGATAGAAGTAGCAGGTATGGTTTTTAACAAATTCACATAAACACCTAAAGGAAAAAAATTAAACGTACATGTAAAAATTAAAACGAATCTGTACCTATATATATATATATATATATATATATATATATATATATATATGTATGTATGTATGTATTTATCTTTCCCTTTTTTGTTATATGTTGTACCTCTATATAAGGATTTGTATCCATAAATTTTGATGTTGTATAAAATAAAGCTACAGGACTTAAATTTCTTCCTTTCGTTGTTCAGATAATTAGTTGCTATTTCATTATTAAGTGTTTGCATCCTTGTACGTAAAACAAGAAAAGGGTAACTCACAATCTGAGCTATAAACGAACTAGTTATACCAAATAATAAAAAGGTTAAACAATTCACATTCTTAATACGATAATTACAATATGAACAGCTTGAAGTGTTCAGGGGATTTTCTTTTTTATGTACAAAATTGTTATTACTATTATTATGATAATAATTATTATGACTATTATAATTATTATGACTATTATAATTATCATTATTATTATTATTATTATTATTATAATTATTATTATTATTATTATTATTATTGTTCCATATAACGGAGGAATATTTTTTAAAACGTTCATAAAATTTTACCTCTTTTAAAGAATTGAAAGTAAAATTATCATTTCGATTTTCATTATGTATATTTGGAGAATAATTTTCTTGTGAATTTGTTTGTTTATTTTTATGAATACTATCCATGTTATTATTATTCACAAATTTATAATTTTCATAATTATTTAATTGATTTAATTTGTCATGTTGACTTTTTTTTGTTACATTTTTCGTAAGACAATAATTTGAATGAATATAATCCTTATATAAGGAAAAGAATAAATATTTTAAATAATCATATATACTCATATTACATCCTGAAAATAAAATGACTCCATAAAGGTGCATACATAAACCATTATAGAAATGTCTATAAGGTTCATTTTTATAAATATCATAAAAACATTTAATAATACCACTTGAATCGATTTTATTGGAAACGATTAATCTTGTTTTTACAATTTCTAAAGGATAAATCAATAGAGCTGCTATAGCACCACTTGAACTTCCTATTAAAAAGCGAATAAAAAACGGAATATTCATATTTTGTTCATCTGTATGTATGATATCATTATTTTCTTTATTATTATTATTATTATTATTATTATAATAATATTTATAAACATTTAATTTCATAAATTCATATGAATACATTTTTATCGATAACTCTGGAATAATTTTTACAATATTAACACAATTCCCTCGAAAAAATCCACATATAATACCATCTTTCTTAATAATTTTGAATATTTCATATATAGGTAAATTATTTGTAATTTGCATTATATATTTTACTCTATCTAAAGGTGCAGTCATAGTACGAGACATAATACCTGCGAATGTTGAACTTAAGATACTGTTAAGAGCATTTCTTTTATCTATGAATAAATCAAAATGTTTGGAATTTTTCTTTTTATTATGAATATTATATTTATTATTATTATGAAAGTTATTATTTTCAAACATATTTTTATTATTATGTTCATTTTCCTTATCATTTTGAAAATGTTTATATGTATTCATATAGTTCTTTTCCTTAAAACTTAAACCCACTACCTCAACATTATTATTTATTTTTACATTTGAGTTTAAATTATATAAATTGTTAATAATATTATCATTTTGTGCATTCTCACAGTACAACTTGTTATTATTATTATTATTATTATTATTATTATTATTATTATTATTATTATTATTATTATTATTATTATTATTATTATTATTATTATTATTGTTATTATTATTTTGTTTTATTTTATCTGTTTCATTTTTTTCTTTTTCTTCACTTACAGACTCTGTATCAGATTCATCGATTTTTTTCGTAGTATTAACCAAGCCTCCTTTATTATTAAAAGAATTTTTCATATTTTTAAATAACAATACCCATTCTTTTATTTTATATATTTTTTTATAAATATATAAATGTATATTATTATCTTATATGAATTATAATATTATCTTATACTTTGTTGACACATTATATAATATATAAATATATATATATATATATATATATATATATATATATATTATATTTATATATTTATTTACAAATATATATTATTTTTCATGTATCTATAAATTTGTGCTTTTTTCCTTTTTTAATCATTTAATTATAATATAAAAGGGGAAAAAATATAAAATAATAAAAAAAAAAAAAAAAACATGAAAATTTAAAATAATTATAAAAATATAATGTAAAATATTAAACAATGTATATATTATTAAATTTTTTTTTTTTTTTAATAATTAACAAAAATATTATTTAACTTCCCATATATCCTATATATAAATATATTATATATATAATACCTATATTATTTTTTTATATTATGTTCTTTTTTTTTTTATGTTCTAATTTCAGTTCAAACATTTCCATTTGTGCACAAAATTAATATATATATATATATGTATATATAATAAATTATGTTGTATATATAAAATATCTGCTCTTTTAAATTTCCTTTTAATTTTTTGTTTTATTTTTAATGAATTATTATATATAAATTATATTGGAGGTAGCGTAAAAAAGAAATACCCTAGTTTATTTGGCATATTATATATATATATATATATATATATAGAACAGTATGAATATACTTATTTAGGATAAATCATATACCAAGAAAATGAAAGAAACGCATAACTTTCTAATTCTTTTATCATACTTTGGGATGGAATTTAATGTATAATAATATTTTTTCTTCAATATTTATATATACATATGTATTATATATATATGAGAATGTTTTAAAAAAAAAAAATTAATTATAAACTTCGTTTTTTCTGTAGCCAGCATTGTATCTATCTACATATAATATTATTATCTTTTTATGTATTCATATATATTTGAAAACGTGAAACTGTAAAAATATAAAAATTAATTTTATTTTTTATTATGAAAAAATATATAGGGATCTGCATATCAAAAGGACAACGATAATACTGTAGAGAATAAACTTTTAGAAAATCTTTATAAATTAGAATTGATTGATAATTATGATACGTAAGTACAATCTGTTTTTAATCGTATATAAAATATATATATATATATGTATTTTTTTTTTTTTTTTTTTTTCTCTATTAGGCCATTGTCGAGGGTATCACGAACAGACAAAGGTGTATCTGCTCGTATCAATGGAATAAATTTAAGATTAAATATAAAATATGAGAATGTTCCTATTTTAGAAATAGAAAGGAAATATGTTAAAGAATTAAAAAAGAAGCTTAAAAATATACACATACATGATATTAAACATGTTTCCAATACTTTTGACGCACGGTAAAAATAATATGTGACAATATGAATAAATAAATAAATAAATAAATAAATAAATATATATATATATATATATATATATATATTTATATATTATGTGCAGATTAAATTGTATCCAAAGAACGTATGTTTATTTTTTTATAAATAAAAATTATAACATCGAAAAGATGAAGAAAGCAGCA
>NC_033654.1:315458-321746 GCF_001601855.1 Plasmodium reichenowi | reverse complement strand
TTTTTTTCCTAAATAAAAATTTTAGTTATCATATTGCTGATGAAAATGGTCTACTATTATATTCCTTCAAATTTAATGATTACAAGTATAATAATCATGTTAATAATAAAATATTTTTAAATGTGATGAACAAATATATTCAGAGCACTTTGTTATTAGTTTCGCTTTGTCATCCTTTAAAATTAGAAAATAAAAATGAAGACTTCTTCGAAAATTTAGATGATGAGGATATAAAGAATGATGTTATTCATAATAACATGATAAAAGAAATTAATAAAAAATGATTTTAAAATTAAGTATAAAAATGAACGACTTAAATATATTTTTTTATATACTATATAATTGGATACATATTATTATTATTATTATTATTAATAATATCATTTTAATAAATCTAATATTTATAATATTATATGAAATATGTTATTTTTATAATAAAAAAATATGTATATATTATAAATACATTTTTGCTGTAAAAATAAAAGATATACTTTTATAAATAGGCTATTTTTTTTGTAAATCCTATATATATGTATATATATATATATATATATATATATATATATATATATGTAATATATACATATATAATATATGATGTTCTATAATTTGTTAATTTTTTTTGTAAATTCCTTTTAATATTTTACCCATTTTTTACAATCTATATTTTATAGCATATAAAATATATATATGAACTTTTTATATATGTAACATATCCATGCTACATGAATTTAAAATTGAAACGTTATTAAAAAATTATAAATATATTAATATATTTTTATCTCACAAGAGAAATATATATATATATATATATATATATATATAATATATATATTTTTTAAAGGAACGTTTTCTTTCTATCACAAAAATGAAATATTAATAAATACTTTAAAAAGAAATTATTATATATAATCCAAAGAACAAATATCGATCCTGTAATTGTTAAAGTAAAGAAGTTTATTGAAATAAATATTATATAAAGGTAATATAAATAAATAAATATATTATATATATATATATATATATATATATATATATATATATTATCTTTCAGAATAAAAAGGAAATAAAATATAAAATTATATTTATGTTTAATTATGGGAAAACTAAGTAAAGATAGAAGAGACATTTATTATCGTAAAGCAAAAGAAAGTGGGTATAGGGCAAGAAGTTCATTTAAATTAATACAAATAAATGAAAAGTTTGGGATATTAAAATTATTTAAACCAGATATATATAATTGTAATAATGAAAAAGATTTAATAAATATATATAATGAACATTATTGTTATAATATTGTCGACTTATGTGCAGCTCCTGGTAGTTGGTCTCAAGTTTTAAAGAATATTTGTTTATATAATTATTATCAAATATTATATATGATAAATAAATATAATAATGATGAAAATATAAAGAATATACAACATGAAGAATTTCTCAACAAGTTTTCTTTGTACATTAATTATAACGACGAATTAGAAGATAAAATAAAGAATTTAAAAATAAAATGTTCCAATATAAAAAAACCAAATATTGTTGCTGTAGATTTACAGGAAATAGGAAATATGAATTATGTTAAAATTATACAAGGAGATATAACGAAAATGTCAACCATAGACAAAATCTTGAAATGTATGAATAATAAAATTAATAGTGATGAAGAAAATGTAAATGTTTTTTATAATATGGAACAGCAAAAAAACGAAAATAATTTTTCATATGCTCATACAGTTGTTAGTGATGGAGCTCCTGATATCACAGGAATGAATGATATTGATGAATTCATTCAATCACAATTAATTTTGTCTAGCTTAAAAGTTTGTTGTTCCGTTTTAAAAGTAGGTGGGAATTTTATTAGCAAAATATTTAGGGGAGAACATACAGGATTATTAATATTACACCTAAATAAATTTTTTCAAAGGGTTTATATATGTAAACCTCAAAGTAGTAGAAATAAAAGTTTAGAATCATTCCTTGTTTGTCTCAATTTCTCTTTACCCAGATCTAATATTATATCAATGAATAATCATAATGCAGAAAATAAAATTAATGACAAATATTTATCTGAAGAACAAATGAGAAAATTTCATGCTCAGCTAATAACTTATAAGGATAAAGATGATCAAGAATCTGAAGAAAAAAAGGAAAACTACAATTCTCATGATAATATTGATTATAATTTATGCCATACAACAAAACACAATAAAGATATATCTGAAGAAATAGAAACTAAAGAGGAGATGTCATCACCATATGAACATAATAATATTGTAGAAAATAATGTTACTCCAAATTCGGATATGTTAAAAAATATAAATAAAATTATAAATGAATATGATAATGACAAAAAGAACTTAGATATATTTAATTTTTATTGTTCGGATAGTGATGAAGAAATAAAATATTTTAACTCAGAAGATGAAGAAGTTGTCAATAATTATATTTCATCAGAATGTTTTATGAGCAATAAATTATTTTCATTTATTGCAACAGATAATTATTATGATTCGGATAAATCTTATTTGTTACCAGAAAATTATGTGAGACACGAACCCCAACTCATGCCATTAAAACCTCCTTACATGTTATCATTGCAGAAAAAAAGACAAGAGGTAAAAAAATAGCTACTACGAATATTGCACATATATATATATATGTATATGTTCAAATATTACAAGGTATGTAATTATTATAAAAAAAAAAATGTGGAGAAAACATTTTAACTCTATACATTTTATAATATAACTATTCGTTAAAGAATTAATGATTCACTTTTATAATTATATATATAAAACAATTCCCTTTTTTTTTTTTTTTCTACTCTTTAAATAATTAATCAAATCCGTTTATAATTAATTAAGGTTTCTTTTAATGAATATGTGTCTTTTATTGTTATTTATTATTTTATTTTATTTTTTTTTTTTGAATAACATTTATACACAACCTAATTTTGTTTTTTTTTAATTATACATATATGATATATATATATATATATATATATATATATGTATATTCTTTTGTTATCGTAGATGATACATTTTTTTTTTTTTTTTTTTTAAAAGCAACAATATTTGAGATTAATTTGGTATGTTTTAAAAAAAAAAAAATAAATTGTCTTTTTAAACATAAAACTAAAAAGTATAAATAAACATTGTTTGAAATATAATTTTAAATCTTACAATTTTTAGTATATTTCTTTTTTTTTAATAATTTAAGATTTCATTATGAACAAATAAAATCCTTTTGACTAATTACATAAAAATAGTAAATGAAGAAATAAAAAAAAATTAGAATAATATGTGAAAAAATGTAGCGAAAATATATTAATAAATAGCTATTTTTCCTGACATGTTCAGGTGATTTTTTAAAAAAAAACGAAAAAAATTATTTGATGTTCACGTAATTTTTTAAAAAAAAACGAAAAAAATTATTTGATGTTCACGTAATTTTTAAAAAAAAAACGAAAAAAATTATTTGATGTTCACGTAATTTTATTTTATTCTTATAAATTTTTAAATTGTTATTTGTGTGTATATGTAGAATAACTTAATATAGAATGTTGTGTATTTTTTTTTAGACATAATACATACATAAAGGAAATAATATATATATTATATATGTTATATTTATAATGTAAAAATAAAGTTGTATTTATAAATACATAATATACATATATATATATATATATATATATATATATATATATACATACATATTTATATATCCATTTTTAACTGTAATATTCAAAGTGCATTAAAGTGCATATTATTTTATCTACCTATTTCTTTTTTTTTCTTTTTTTTTCTTTTTTTTTTTCATAACATCAACAACATTTATATGTGTTATAATACTTAAATATGTTGCGAAATGTATAAAATTTTATAGGATAATAATAATGTAGAAAGGTTATTTATAGAAATATATGAACATTTTTATAAAAATAAAAACACTTTTATAGATTGTAAAAAAGAAAAAATAATAAAATCAAAAATGGAATAAAATGAAAAATATATTTATATATGTGTATATTTATTTATTCATTATATAGAAAAACAATTCTAATTTATGTCTTATTAAAAACGATGAAATACTTTTATTCAACAAATTAAAAATGTCTATAAGTATCCCTAAAGTTAAGAATAATTTTTGTCTTATAGTAAAATTAAAGTCATTACATCTTTTGAATGATTCTTCTAAGAATGTAGTTAATGTATACAAATAAAAGAAAAATAAAAAAAAAAAAAATAAAGAAAATATCAAATAAAATGAAATAAAATATGCTTTATACGTAATATATATATTTTTAGTATTTAATTATTTTTTCATATTTCCTTTTTAAAACAGTTAAAAGTAAACGTTTTTTATGACAACGAAGATGAAGAGAAAATAAAATATAGTCCAGAGAGAGTTCATTCAATTGAAACGTTTAATAATGAATACAATTTTGTGGTACAACCATAACAATAATAAAAAAAAAAATATATATATATATATATATATATATATATAAATAATACACTATAATAATAATAATAAATAAATAAATTGTTTCTACAACCTCATAAATATATCTTATTATATTTATTTCTTATTTTGTTCAGTTCAAAATCAGTGTAAATAAATGTTTCTATTTACCCTTTATCTGTTTAAAGGGAGAATGTCCCAATTTTATACATATCACATTTGTAGATGAGAATGGGAAAAAAAGAGAAAGAAAAAACTTAGGATTAAAAATATACTTAAATAAAAAGTATAGCTTTTTAAAATATTACAGTTCATATAAAACATATAATGTTTATGAAGGCAATAACAACAACGTTAAAGGTTAAAAATATTAATAATGAATTAAACTTAAAAGGAAAGATATTAGGTTTTATATTGTAATGAATATAGTTTTTGTAGAGAATTATATAATATTTAATATTATATTTATTTATTTTACTTTTTGAAACTGCATATTAGGCTATGTAGAGTTGGCATGTGGAATTGTTAGTTGTGAACACCCCTTGGAGTATTTTCTAGAAAAAAATAAAAAAATGGTAAGAAAATAAAAACAACTTTAATAAAAATAATAATAACACAGAAAAGTGAAAATGTATATATAATATAGGTTCATGCTTATTCCAAATAAAATATTTTTATCAATATTATATTTATAATTTATTTATAAAAATTTGTAGGATAGCGATGACTACTTTTCATTGGTAACAGATATATCCATTAGCAGGCTAAGAAAGGAAATGATCATATGCAAAACGGACAAAGATATGGATGCTCACATAGAATCATATGTAATTAAATAAATAAAAATATATATATGTATATATATATATATATGTATATATGTGTGTATATATTTCATATGTTATTTTAGGTTATGTTCTTTTTTTTTTTTTTTTTTTTTTTTTTTATATCATATATTTCTACATAGTTATATAACACTATATGTTTATTTCAATTTTTTGTTTTTTTTAGAATCTGGAGAATAAAGACAATAACATTGAGAAATCATCTCCATGTAATTAAAATATATCTACAAAAAAGAATACGAATTTTTTTTTTTTTTTTATGCTAAAAAGTATATTTATTTTTAATTTTCAGATAAAAGAAATGTTCTTGAGATATTTTCTTCTTCCTTTAAAAATGCTTATAAGAAAATGCCTATGCCTTTAATAACAACTTCGAATGTGGTTGACGTTCTTTTAAGCACGATGCTTTTTCAATATAGAATAAGTAGGAATAAAAAATATATTTATGCTAATATATATATATATATATATATATACATAGTGATTTCATTTTCTTTTAAATAAACATATATTTTTAGATGGCATAGAAAATCCTCCATGGTTAAAAATCATTAACGATGCCTACGATTTACACTTATTTAAACATTTCCAATTTTGCAACAATAAAAAGGCAAGAAAAAGGAATATGCACATAAGTGTTTATTGATATGTTTTAATTATAAATATAAGATATTATTAAAATAATAATAATATATATATATATATATATATATATATATATATTTTTTGTAGGATTATCAAATGTATGAGGAAATTAGGACTTGTAGCTTATTTCTTTATCTAGATAGTGTATTTCTAAATATTGCCGCGCAGTTTTCCAAATATGTTATAATACAAGAATATACGTAAGAGTGCATGAATAATAAATATAAAATAAATAAAATTTTATAGATACATATGTGTATATATATATATATATATATATATATTTATCTATTTATTTATATGTGTAATTTCCCTTTTTAGAAAATATACCAGC
>NC_033654.1:307066-315358 GCF_001601855.1 Plasmodium reichenowi | reverse complement strand
ATAAAAATTATACATACATATATATATATATATATATATATATTTATATCTTCAGAATATACAATAGGGAAATAAAAGCTCAACAATGGTTAAACAAAGGAATAGCTAAAGTAAAATTGGAAAATATGAGATATAGGAGAAACATCATGAAGGCAAAAGGAGAGAACGAATTGATATCATTATCTTTATTATCTTTTAATATGGGTACAGGTAAATAAAATATGTAAATAAGGGAATATTAGAAGAGTTTTTTTTACTCAGGAAAAAAAAAAAAAAAATATATATATATATATATAATTAAATATATATATATATATATATATATATATATATGTATATATATATTTTTTATTTCTCAGTTGTGTCTTATAAAGGATTCAAAATGTATGTAATGCCGTCACCTCAATTACCTTTAAATATAACAAAATTAAATAATATTAAAGGGGAACTGAAATATGTAATATATATAAAATATATGTTAACATACACGTTAGAAACTTAAAATCATATATATATATATATATATATATATATATATATATATATATATGTATATATTTATTTATTTATTTATTTATTTTTTGGTATCCATTTTGACTTTAGGAAATGTCACTTTTAGAAAAAAATATTCCAACTTATAATTTGTTCAAAAATGCAAATGTAAGAAACTCTTTTATAACACCATATTATAAAGAAAATAATTATATATTTTTTAATATCAATTTAATGTTGTGTGAATGTAAAAGTAAAAGTGATAGTATTTTTACACATTCTGAATTGGACCACTTGGATATCGAGGTATGATTTATACAGATATATAAGGGTATATAAAGAAGACAAATATATATAAATATATATATATATATATACATATATTTATTTATTTATTCATTCATATGTATGTGTTTTTATTTATGTAGAGTATACCTAGTGCAGGTGAAAGGTGCTATAATGTTCCGCCTGTTTATTCCAATCTGCTGAAGGTACAAAATAATATTTGTTTATACATAGAAATATCAGATGAGCGTAAGACAGATAAAGAGATGTACGAGAAAAAAGTCGATATATATTTAGAGAAGGTTGTTATAGAGCTGGAGAAAATACATTTTAACGTCCCGTTTGATACTGTTTCCTTAAAAATGTATTTACAAAATAAAGGTTTAAGAATAAGACATCTTGGGAGGATGTTGAAATTTGTTACTTATAAATGGTTATATAATATAATTTCATATGAGATATTTATACGTTGTGTAAAAAAGTTTATATATCGTTGCATACGTGAAATGTCTATATTTTATAAGAAGAAAGTGACAGAATATATATATCAATATAAACAAAATTATGAAAAAAATGAGATTAGAAATATGAGGGAACAAGAATTAATAAGTAACCTTTTTCGAGTAGATAAGAGTAGTAAAAAGAAAAAGAAGATGGATTTTTTATATTTAAATCAAAAGGAAGCAAATGAAGACATGAATACAAAAAGTAATTATAATATTTGTAATAAAATAAATGAAGTATTAGATGATATGTCATTATATGATACGGATGAATCTACATGTAGTGATAATACATATGATAATAGTAATAGGAAAATATTTTATTATAAAAACAAAGAAGATAAGAAGAAAGACAAAAAGATAAGTCATAGTTTATTGTATATATATGAAATGGGAAATGATAAGAATATCATTGAAAACCGTTTGAAGTTTGATAATTTATCCTTATTTTCAATTATATTTAATTTTGATATTTTCAGAAAATATACCAATAAAGAAATGTATATATTAAAAAGGGTCAATGAAAAGAAAAGAGATGTTTTAGATAATTATATAATAATTAAAAAGATATACAAAGGAAATATTAGTTTAATCGATATGTTCATAATAAATATTTTTAATATATTATTGACAAAACATAATTATAATAAAAAGGATTTTTTATTAGAAATAAATAAGATATGTTATGAATTATATAAAATAAATAAATCATATTCGTGTGAAGAAATTCAAGATAATTATATATATGATAATTTACAAAAATGTCTAGGTATATTATATTTTCCATCTTTAATAGAATATGATGAAGAAATTAAGAAGAGGAGTACATTTTTTCATTTGTATGATTTAAAGAGTTATAATATAAGAATCAAACGATCGTTCAATATTTATTACATAGATTTTGTTACAAATAGGTATATATATAATTATGAAAATATTCACTTAGATATATGTGTAGAAAATAAGAGATTATTATCAATACTAATATTTTATACATTCGTATATTATTATAATAATAATAATGTGAGTAAGAATAGTTTATGTATGGGCAATTTAAAATGGGAAGATCTTGAAAATGTGTTATTACAATCTGGTAGACATAAAAAATTTTATGATAAAATATATAATGAAAAGATAAATCTTCTTTTAAGATCAAAGGATAATATAACATTATTTAACAATACAGATTATTTTACTTTTTATGGTTTATTAAATATAGTAGCTCAAGGAATAAAGATGCGACTTTTTAGAATGGCGATGAATAAATCGTTTTATCTATTTAGATATATATCTGAAAATAGTGTTATGTCTATATATATACGTTTAATGTGGTTATCTATATATATGTTCTTACGATATTATGTTTCTGAAGGTTGTGTTTTAGACGGTCCACATAAAAAGAATGATATATGTTTTAAAGATGATAAAATTGGAAATGGAAACTTAACCAATGATATTAAAGAAATTAAAAAAATTGATAAGGATAAAGAGCGATTTAAAGATGATAATTATGATGATAATAATAATAATAATGATGGTGATCATGTATTGTTGAAAAAAAAGAAAAAAATATTTTTTAAAATTGAAAGGGATGAAAAAAGATGTGACACAACATGTCAATCGACAGTATATAGTGATAATATATCTAAAAGTAATGTTTATGAAAAATGTGTGCAATATACCTCAGATAATTCTGTTGATATATGCGAGAAAGATATGACTATGTTTGGAAAGATACATGTATATAAAAGAACGTATGAGATATGTTCGATAATATTGAAGAATTATTTTGTGTATTATCATCCTTTATATTTAGATTTTTATTTATCCTTTGCCTGGTAAAGATATGGATTCAATAAATATAAATATAAATATATATATATAAAAATATATATATATATATATAAATATATATATATATATATATATATATATGTATATATATGTATGTATGTATATATATGTATGTATGTATGTATGTTTGTGTGTGTGCCCATTAAAATTTTTTAATTTTATTTTTTTTTTTCATTTTGTTAGGTACAATAAGGGTTCAAATAATGAGAAAGCGTTTCTTCACTTCTTGAGAGAATTCATATTACTACAAATCAATGTATGCTCAAAAAGGTGTAGGGAAAAGAAGATGGAAATTCTAAAAATGAATGAGAATTTCGAGCATCTTGTTTATTCGATAATTTTTAAGAATAACAAAGAGGAGGAAGATAATAAAAATAAATATGATATAAATGAAAATGTGAATATAAGAAGGATGGATAATTATATTTCTTCAACATTTTTAAATGATATATGTTATCCTCACTGTAATATATATAATGAGAATAAAAATTTTGATATTTTAAAAAATTTTAATTTTTTGAAATCTAATATTCTTTTGGCTAGTTCATTACACTATTTCATTAATTCATTATTTTATTATTACAATAATGATGATTTTATAAATAAATATAAGAGTACTGATTTTATTTTTGATAGTATACTCTTATGCATAAAGTCTTTGGAGAGTGTCAAGAGAACATATAGATTATCTAGTTATACTGAGAAAGGTTTTGGAATTGCATGTCTGGACATTTCTTTGATGATAATAAAATTGAAGTTAAAGCATCCGAAGTTTTTAGAAAAGAAAAGTAATTGGATGTTGTATGCTCTTCATAATGCGATTGAGGCGCAAGAGGTTACTGAAAGAAAAATAAAATAAAATAAAATAAAAAAAAAAAAAATAAAAAAAAATAAAATAAAATTTACATATATAAAAATATAAATAAATAAGTAAATATATATATGTATATCTATATATATATATATATATATATATATATTTATATATTTATATATATTTTTTTTTATTTATTCATATATGTTTATTTGTACCGATTTGTAGGTGTTGAAGCACCATTGTGGTGATAATCACATAGACACCATAAAATGTAGATACACACTGGGACTAATATACATATATTTTAATAATTTCGAATGTATGAATATGTTAGAAGACGTTCTTTATCATATAAAAAATTATGAGTATACATATGAAGATAATAATATTTTAAGTAATACCTTTTGGTATATTCCAGATAAATATAAGGACAGCTTAAATTGTATGAATAGAGAAAAGCTTATATTAGATAAAAGAAAAATAAAATGTTTTTTATTTTATATGTGGTTAAATATATTTATTCCTTTGGAATATGCAAAAAAAATTATGAATATATTATTTATGTTATATTCAATGGATATATATAAGAAGAAAAAGAAGGAAAAGTTAAATTATAAAGATAATACCTTTTTTAAGCAAGAGCAAATAGAATCTTATGAACAGATAATATCGTTTATAAAAAATTATAAATATATTTATAAAAAGGATGACTTATTTTTGAATTTGGAAGAATATGATCATTTATTAAAAAGTAACGAAAAAATATACTTAAAAAGGAAGGAAATGGAGAATAGAAAAAGAAAGAAAAAGGAGATGGAAAGGTACAATATATATAGTAATAATAATAATAATAATAATATTGATGATGCTAATTATTTTAATAATATTCAAGTTGAAAAAAAAGAAATTGGGTATTTCAAATTAAAAGGTATTATTGGATGTAGTAATAGTATTTTTGATGAATCCCCAAATTATAAGATGAATAAAGAGATAGATAATAAGGACATATTATTTTATTTACATAATGAAAAGAAAAATAACGAATATTATAGTATAACATCTTGTTTCTTAAAAGAATTTATAGATATAGTAGAAATGGAGTCTCATTTATTATATGATGAGGAAAAATATTTGAATGAATATAAATCATATACGAATATGGAAAAAAAGACAAAAATGTATTCGTTGTTGAAGAAATTATTAAAAATAAAGGGGAAAATAAAGAAAAGAAATCGGAAAAATAAAGACTATGATAATTATATGGATCATATTAATAAATATAATGATAAACCTAACTATTTTGATGATAATAAAAGGCACTATAAGAGTAAAAACATAAATTCTTTTATAGAATATAGTGATAAAGATGATACACTTTCATTTTTAAATTCAAATCAAACATGGAGTGATACCTCATCCAATTACTCTGATATTGTTAGAAATATAAGTGATCATATATCCAATGATAATATGAAGAAAAAAGAAAAAAAAAAGAAAAATACTTTTCATGGGTTTCTAATGCCCTATGATAATAATAAGAAAAGGAGAGATAAGGTTAAGAAATTTAAAATAAAAAAGGACATCAATATTTTTATGAGCATAATGTATTATTTTCTAAATTATGAAACTTTCCAAAAATTTTACCTCAAAATATAAGGAAGTAATAACATTACAAAAAAGGAGAAAGGAAAAGTTTTTACCTTGTATAAAAGAAGAAGAAAAAAAAAAAAAAAAAAATTGACGATAAAAGAGAATATACATACATACATACATACATACATACATACATATATATATATATATATATGTTCATGTATAATTTTTATATGAACTTTTATTTTGAAATATATTTATGTTTATAAATCAATTTATAAGATAATGTCTTTTTTCATTGTTTTATTTTTATTTTATTTTATTATTTTCTTTTATTTTTTTTTGGTATATTATAAAATAAAAAAAAAAATTTAAATAACATCAGTTATGTAAAATATCTAAATATATATAAAAAAAAATAAAATAAAAAAAAATAAAATAAAAAAAAATAAAATAAAAAAAAATATACATATATATATATATATATATATATAGGCGCTTATTTTTTATATGTTGAATATAATTATAAAAACAAGTGTTTAAAAAAATTTTGTCCTTTTGATTGTATTTTATTAAAAAAAATTGCATACATATAATGCACATATATAAAACTTTATACGGATACAATAAATATATAAACATATATATAATATATATATTAAAAAAAGAAAAACCAAAATATATATACATATAAATATATATGTATATATTTGTATATTAATGTTTAATTTATATTTATATTTATATTTATATTTGTTTTTGATTTTGTGTAAAAAAGGATAATATTATAATGTTACGATATTATTATATACATATATATATAATATATACACATATGTGTGCGTACTTATATCACGTTTTTAACTTATTTATTTTATACATTTTTGTTTTGATTATTTATATTTCTTGGCCCCGTTTAGGTAAATGCGACCTTGAAATTTTTGGTTGGTTTAAAGAGTTCACAGTATTTGATATATAGATATTGATAAAGAGATTGTATATATTTGTAAACATAAAAATATAAAACTTTAAAACAAAAAGAAAAGAGATCTTTTATTTCTTTGGCTATTTTCTTTTTTTCCTTTAATAAAAATAAGAATGTCTTTAGAATGAGATGTTTATATAATTGTATAAATTTGAAGAAATTAGATGTAGTACTTTTTATAAAACATTTACAGGTATATATAAAATATACAGGATTTTTAAAAAAATATTTAAGATTCTTTATAGTAACTTTAAATAGGTTAATAAAAAGGTCCAATATTATAAGACATAATAAAAAAAAACTATTCATTAAATTTAAATATTTATTTACATTATACTTATTACTAACATCCTTTTTTCTATCTTCATAATTCTTAACAAATGATTCATATTGTCCTTTTATACAAAATATTTCATTTTTATCTATTTTGTTATATATCCATTGTTTAGCATCTTCATTCAATTTCAAGTAATTTGCGTATTTCATATTTATATCTTTTTTTTCCTGTTCCGTTTTCATTGTAAAAAAAAAAATAAAATAAAAATAATAAATAAAAAATAAAAAATAGAAATAAAAAATAAGAAATAAAAATAAAAAATAAAAATAAAAAATAAGAAATAAAAATAAAAATAAAAAATAAAAATAAAAAATAAGAAATAAGAAATAAGAAATAAAAAATATGTCTACTGTGTGTGTTATGATAGTTAATATCAGGTAACAAAACAATGGAGAAAATAAAAGCATATATAAACAAATGTTACATATATATATATATATATATATGTATATATATGTATATATGTTTATATTTTACTTTGTAATATAATATATATACATATATATATTTTATTTTAATATATATGGTTATTATTATATTATTATTTTTTGCACTTTTAATTAAAGTAAAAAAAAAAAAAAAACTAAATATCAATTATGCATTTTATTTTATTTCATTTCATTTTATTTTATTTTATTTATTTATTTTTTTTCTTCTTGTTTTATTTATTTTGTTTTATTTTGTTTATTTTTTATTTGATAAAAAAGGAAAAATTTGAAATTTAATAAAATCCCTCCATAAAAATAAAAATAAAAAATAAAAAATAAAACGGATAAATAAACAACCAAGGAAAAAAAGAAAAAGAAAATTTTAACATTATATAAAATATATTATTTTATAATTTTCCAAAATTTTTAATTTTTGTGTAAAGAAAAAAAAAAAAAAAAAAAAAAAAAAAACAAATGTCAAATTTGATAATATGTATGCATAAAGAGAAATATGTTATTACAAGTTGTAAAAAAAAATGAAATATGTAATATTATATAAAATATATGTATTAATATGTGTTACTTAAGTAGAGGTATAAATTAATATATACATATCAAACATTATATGCGACAAAAATAAAATATATATATATATATATATATAATATATATATTATATTTTGAAGATTTATATTATTTTTTTTCTTTTTAATTTTTTTCTTTATTTCAAAAGTATATATTCAAATTAAACCAATTCTTGTGGACCTGTTTCACTTTTAAAAGAAATAAATATATGTACATATATATATATATATATATATATATAATATATTTTATATATGTGTATAATTATTTGTATTAAAGCAAAACGATAAAACTTATCTTTTAAAATACACATATATTTTTTTTTTATTTTGTCCTTTAAAAAATGTAAACATCTCTTGAACATATGTACATTTTTTTTTTTTTTTTTTTTTTTTTTTTTTTTTTTTTTTTAT
>NC_033654.1:296964-302905 GCF_001601855.1 Plasmodium reichenowi | reverse complement strand
AAAAAAAAAAAAAAAAAAAAAAAAAAAAAATTTTAAAAAAAAAATTAAAAAAATTTTATTTAAAAAAAAAAAAAAAAAAAAAAAAGAAAAACATTAAAAAATTAAACTTAAAAAATTGAACAGATATGAAAAATTCTTAGAATAAAAAAAATATAAACAAAAAAAAAAAATGAAATAAATAAAGAAATACAAATATATGAAAAATATTAAATATATATAATATAATATAAAAAAAAAAAAAATAAAATAACACAATTTATATTAATTATTATTAAAATACTCCATAAACACATATGATGTTGCTTTTTTATCACGCTTGTAATATAAAGCACATATCTGGTTCGAAGCTTGCAATGATAGAATTCTACAAAAAAAAAAAAAAAAAGAAAAGAAAGATATATATAATATAATATATATATGGATATATATTAACTTTTACATTTTATTTTTATTTTTCTAACACATAAGGTTTGAATTTTTAGATTGATATTGTTTGTATTTGGAAAATAAGACTCCAAGTTGGTACATTTTAAAACTATATAATGAAAAAAAAAAAAAAAAAAAATATATATATATATATATATATATATATATACATACATACATATTTGATATATTTTTATATATTTATTACCACATATATTGCTCGATGTGATGGCTTCCTTTTTAGATTTTAACGTATTCTTCTTGAATGAAGGATATTTTACTTTTAACGATGTTATATTTAGATTCTGATCAGTTCTAGTAAATATATAAAAGACGTTTTTTGACA
This sequence comes from Plasmodium reichenowi, assembly GCF_001601855.1. NCBI lineage: Eukaryota > Apicomplexa > Aconoidasida > Haemosporida > Plasmodiidae > Plasmodium > Plasmodium reichenowi. The sequence goes on along the minus strand of NC_033654.1, from coordinate 302,133 downwards.
AGGCCTAAAATGTTAACAATAAGAATATACATATATACATATATACATACATACATACATACATATATATATATATATATATATATATATATATATATATATATATATATGGGTGAACCGTTTTGTATTTATTTAATTTCCTTTTGATTACCACTATATTTAGAACATCTAGAGGGTACAAATTAATTTTGAGGGATTTTTTTTGTAACAATTTGAATGATTTTTTGCACTGATAATATTTTGTGATATTTAAAAATGCATATTTATCACATGTAGAAATATAGAAAGGATGAAGTTGGAGATAATCCTTATACATAGAATCGTTAAAATAATGTATTGTTTTATGTAGAGTATACATTTTTTTATTATATATTTTTGGCAAGGTAAAATAATTGAATGTATTTTCTGGAACATTTAATATAGCAAAATTATATAAATGATGTAAATTTTTATTTTGTGAAAATGACTTAAGTATAAAAATTAAATTATATTTAATTTTATTCAATCTAATATATAGATTATGTGTCTTAAAATGATTAGAATGTAAATGATTTTCAAAAAAATTAAAATTGATTTTTTGATTATTATCTAAATTATAATTTTTTAATATTTCTATATTTTTATAATTTGAAAATGTTTCTTTATAATGTGGGAAATTTTCCAAAAAAATATTTTTGGATATAAATAATAATAATTCGATTAATAGTAAGAAAATATTTAAATGTTTTTGTAATTCATAAAATGATTTGAATGTATTTAAACAGAATAAAATATTATCATATAATTTATTTATTTGTTGATTAGAAATATTAGTTTTTAATATTAAATTAATATTATCAAATACTTGTTTACATATGTTAATAATTTTATATAGATTATTTAAATGTTCATTTATATCTTGAAGAAATCTTTTTTCAAAAAAACAAACAATTGGTTGAAATTTATTCATATACATTTCTAAATCTTTATCGGATATTTCTTGTAACAATAGTAATATATTTAGAGGACATTTCTTTTCTTTATACATAATATATATATCTTTTATTAATGAGTTATATATTTCTTGTTCATTTAATTTTATATTTTTTCTTGGTATATCATAATTTAATTCAAACTTTTCAAAATGTTCTAATACATCTTTTTTTAAAATCTCTTTACAATTTTTACATATATTATTTCCATTTGTTATATAAAATTTTCTACTCTTCAAAAATTTCCTTTCTATTTTCCATTCTGGAATTAGGATATTATGTTCATCAGCCATGTCTATATTCGAGTCGTTCTCGCTACTGTAATGTATATCACCATCGTTATAAGGGTAATTATTAAAACTGTAGTATTTATGTTTATGAAAATCATCATTGTGATGGTTACCTTTATAAAAATCACCATCATGATAATTATTTTTACAAAAATAATTTTCTTCTTCTACACAATTTGTTGAACTTTTACATATTTTAGAATATATATTCATTTCATTTTCTATTTCCATAAGATTACTACCATCCTTGTGTGATAATCTTTCATTTGTGTTTCCAGCATTTTTATTAACTTGTCGACCACTTGATATATCCTTCATTTTTTTTTTTGGTATGGATGGTGTTTTTATTCTTTGACATTCATTTGATTGGTACATAATATATCTATTACAATTTATAAGATGATTTTCTTGGTTGGTTGAATTAAGAATTATATGTTTTTTTTGTATATCTTGATGGTAGTTAATAGATTGTTGTGTTTGTTTATATTTTTGTTGATTAAAATAATTATACTTAGCACAAGTGCAGCAGATGGTATTTTGATTTATCATGTTATTAATAATTTTATAATACATGGCAAAATCTTTCTTTTCGTTTTCTTTAAAAAATAAGTTATATAAATTTTCATCAAAATTTTCTTTCCTATTTTTTATATACTTAGAAAAATGAATGATACATCTATCTTTGTAATAATATTTCTTAATAGCATCTGGTAATAATAAAATATTTTTATATATGTCATATAATTTTTGATAACCACCAAAAGAATTATATAAATTAGACATGTGTTCATATATATGAAGGATAGTCCTAAGGATTTCATAGCAGTACAGGATATATATGAAAAGCATTTCAATATATTTACATTCTTTGTTATTGATTCTTTGAATTTTTTGTATGCCTACTAAACATGATTTATATTTAAGAGATGGAATCATATATTCATGATGGTATTTTTTTCTATTTCTATTTTTACATATTTTTTGAATATCAACGTATGTTTTGTTATGAAGATTGTTATTATTGTTGTTATGAAGATTGTTATTATTGTTGTTATGAAGATTGTTATTATTGTTGTTATGAAGATTGTTATTATTGTTGTTATGAAGATTGTTATTATTGTTGTTATGAAGATTGTTATTATTGTTGTTATGAAGATTGTTATTATTGTTGTTATGATTATTATTGTTGTTATCATCATTATTGTTATCATCCTCATTATTGTTATCATCCTCATTATTGTTCTTATCATCCTCATTATTGTTGTTATATGTTTTTGTTTTGTTCACCTGCGGGGAGATATAATTCCCATTGTAGATGCTTAAGTTTGATAATTTGACATATTTCTTTTTTATATTTAAATAATAATTTATCAATATATAATGCTGGTCATGAGATATGTAAGACTGCTTTATATCAAAAAAAGAGTCATTAAAAATCTGTTGTACTATATGATTTTTTACATTCAACATGTTGTTATTTTTATATGATGACAACTTTTTTTTGTGGTCATTATGATCATTTGAGGATAAATTATTTTTTTCCTGATTATCATTAAATGATAAGGAGAAATATTTCCTGATATCATGATTATTAAAAAGTGCGGACATAAATTTTTTATTATTATTATTATTATTATTAGTAGTAGTAGTAGTAGTAGTATTATTATTATTGGAGATGACACATGTTATATTATTCTTAACATTTATGTTTTTTTTTTTTTTTGATTTTTGTTTTCTTTTCATATATCTATTATAAGAAATATTCATATTATAATTTTGATCAATACAAAATGATTTCCTCTTATATATTTTTAAAAATTTTAAATATTTTTCATTTGTTTCTTTTGAACGTTTGTATAATAACTCTTGTTCAAAATATTTCGAAATATTGTTTCGTATTTCATTATATACATTAATGTTTTTATAAAAATTTTCTAATATATTATATTTATATATAATAATTTTTAAATTAATCGAACATAAAATATAAAAGCCTATATCCAGACTGTATATAATATGTATACTATTATGAAAATTATAATTTTTTATATAATCAGACTTTTCAATAAATTCATATTTATTATCTTTCTCTATAATTATCCAATAAATATCGAATATTTCTAGTCCTTGTTTTTCATATTCCTTCTTTTGTATATCTTTTTTCTTTAAATTATTATTATCACAAGAATGAATGCACTTAGCATAAGACATTTCATTATCTGCACCATTATATCTGTTATTATATGTATCACATTTTTTATGGTATTCATACGTGCCCATATCCTTATGTTCATCCCTTGACGTATTTATATCCTTGTCTATATCATATGTGCATGTATTATTTGTGCATGTATTATTTGTGCATGTATTATTTGTGGATATATTATTTGTATATATATTATTTTTACATAATTCATTTGTGCATATATCATTTTCAGCTCTGCTTATGGACATAACACTATTATCATATAAATAATTTTTAACAGATGATAATTCAGAACAAAGCAAAGAATTAGAATTCATTATTTTTCTCTCATTCCATTCTACATTGGAGTTTTTTCTGTATTTTTCATTTTCTATGGGATAAAGATTATGTATAGTATATTCATGTTCTTTGGTTTTGGAATGATTTTGATACGTTCTTATATTATTATTATCATTATTATTATCATTATTATAATTATTTTTATTTTTTTTTCTCTCTTGTCTTCCTTCAATTAATTCTTGATACCTTTCAAAATTAATAACCTCATCAGAATTGTTTACAATAGGTGTATTATCATTTTTATTTTCCTTCATTTTATTTAATAAATCAGAGTTATATTTCTCTTTCCTAATTTTGGATACTCGAGAATATTCATGCTGTTCTTCATTATGGTATTCCCCTTGTTGATTTCTTTTTCTTTTTATACCATCTAGAAAAAAATTAAAAATATAAAAATATAAATAAATAAATGAATAGATATATATATATATATATATATATTTATACATATGTATGTATTTATTTATATTCCTTTCATTTCCTTACTTTGAAGTATTTTCCCGTGGAGGGTCTTGTTATTCTTTTTACATACATATAAAGCATGAAGAGATTCTTTTTTATGTATAATTTTTCCTTTTATATTAAGAATATACATACTACCTGTTTTAGTAGTTACACAAATATAAGAATTATTATTACTAATATATACCTTATTCAATTCATCATTTATACATTTCCTAAATAATTTGTGCATACTATTATGTGTACTAAATAATTCGACATTATATGTATTATCACATAATGTAATTATACATATGTAGTTATAATTATTACTGACCGTGGCATATATCATATTTACCCTGTGTAATCTTCTACAAACAATTGTGTTTTCTTTAGGGTTCTTCATTTTTAAATAAATAAATGAAAATAAAATAAAATAATATAAAATAAAAAATAAAATAAAAAGAAATAAAAAGAAATAAAAAGAAATAAAAAGAAATAAAAAGAAATAAAAAGAAATAAAAAGAAATAAAAAGAAATAATAATTATATTCTCCTTCTTCACACCAAATAACACTACAAATTAATCCTACATTTTAGGAAAATATAATAAAATCAACAAATAAATAAAAATGTACAAACGAATACATCTTATATATGTAACATATTAATATAATATAATATAATATAATATATATATATATATTTATTTATTTATTTTGTATTTTTTTTTTTTTTTTTCTTATAAATCGAAATATTTCAAAGATATATTCCTTATAATATGAGAAAAAGGTTGTTTATCAACATATTTTATTTTTTATGCATGCTTGATAAAAATAAATAAATATAAAGGATTAATATGAATATATGTATATATTATAATTTATATTATATTAATATGTTACATATATAAGATGTATTCG
>NC_033654.1:294725-296618 GCF_001601855.1 Plasmodium reichenowi | reverse complement strand
TTTATATTATTAGCATTTCCAAAAATATAGAACATGTAGTAATTTCAATTTTCCTTTTTTTTTTTTTTTTTTTTTTTTTATAATATAAAAATAAAAAAAATTCACAAAATATAAATTAAAAAAAAAAAAAAAAAATATATATATAATATATATATATATATATATATAATGTCTAATAAAAACATCAATTTATATACTGCACTGAAGAAACTACAACGTACAAAATATTTATATATTATATTACATATATAGATGACGTTTTTAATATAATATGTTATATGTTTATAATATATAAATTTATATATATATATATATATATATATATATATATATATATATATATATATATATATTTTATTAATTTTACTTTTTTATTTATGAAGAAAAAATATATACAAATAATTTATCATATTTTTATATTATAAACGTACAGTTATATATATATATATATATTTATATATTTATAAAATACATGTTATTTTTATATTATTATGTTTAAAAAAAAAAAAAAATTATGTCATGACACAAAAAAAATTTATTACAAAAAAAAAGAAATTATGTAATATAAATATATACATCTTTTTATATGATAAGAACAAAAAAAAAAAATATGTTAACTAAATGTACACACCTATGCTGATGTAACATATATATATATATATATATACATATATATAGAATATAACTACTTCTGGTACAATATATACACAAAAGAATAAGTTATTGTTTAAGTTCCATATATTTATAAGAAGACAAAAAGATAATATATATATATATATATATATGAATGAAATGAAGAACAAAATTTTGAAAGTTTAAAATATAAAATGATATAAATATTTATGAATATTTTATGTATGGATAATTATATGATTCTAAGAAAATATAAAAAAATATAAGAATATTAATTATTTATAAATGTTATGATTTATTGATCTTCTCTTTCTTCAATGGTATAATATATATATATATATGTATATATAAAATGGTTCATTTTTATATTGAACACTCGATTATTCTAATATATTTATTTTGTGTTTTATGTAAATAAAACAATATATGGACACGTATCATATATATAAATTATACATATTGTATATATTTATTAAAACATAATATTTCACTGGAAAAAAAAAAAAAAAAAAAAATATATATATATATATATATATATTTATTTATTTATTCTCACCAATAAAATGAAACAAAACAAAATTTACCAATGAAGTATATTAAGGTTTAATTTGATATGTATAAAATATATATATAATATATATATTATGTATACGTGTGATTATAATTATCAAGAAAAAAAAAAAAAATAATAATATAATAAATTATTATATACACACATAATAGTATATATAATATATTATGTATTTATATAGAGAAGGATATAAAAAATTTTTCATTTTTATTTTTTTGGCTTCATTTTATTTTTTTATTTTCTCCTTTAATTAAGTGTATTAATGTATATATATTAATATATATATATATATATATAATAAATATATATTATATTTATATATATCATGTACTTTATTTTTATGAAGATAAACCGTTTCGTAGTATTGCTTTAAATACACTTCAAAAATAATAAATTACAAGCATATCAAATGAAATATTATATAATAAAAAATATATATATATAATATATATATAAGGATAACTAAAAAATGAACACATAAATAATATAATTAAAATATTTTTATGAATGAAATGCTTTAAGGTGTGGCATACATGTCAAAATATTATTATATAGAATAATAATAATATTCTGAAAAATAAATATATAAATATATATATAGATATATTTATATATGTATATATATATATATATATATATATATTTTTTTTTTTTTTTTTTTTTTTTTTTTTTTTTTTTTTTTTTTTTTT
>NC_033654.1:292793-294326 GCF_001601855.1 Plasmodium reichenowi | reverse complement strand
AAAAAAAAAAAAAAAAAAAAAAAATAAAAAAAAAAAAAAAAAAAAAAAAAAAAAAAAAAAAAAAAAAATAAAAAAAAAAAAATTTATAAAAATAAAAAAAAAAAAAAATATATAAATATTTTTTTTTTTTTTTTTTTTTTTTTTTTTTTTTTTTTTTTTTTTTTGGGGGGGAAGGAGAAATCTAATAATCCCTTTTTTATTCTAATGAATACACATTTTTTACTTTGGCTTATTTTATTGATTTGTTATAAGAATGTAGAATGTGTAAGAAAAAACAAGTTTTATGAAAAATATAAGCCCCTTAATTTTGTGAATAATTATAATAAGAAGATATATAAATGCTATGGAAGAAAAATAGCACAAAAAAGGATAACTCGTGGTAATAAGTTTGTGGTTCATTTTTATAATAAGAAAAATAATATATTATACGAAATAAGAAAGAAACTTATGTCTTTAGAATATGAGCAATTAAAAATTCCTTTGAAAAGTATTTTTGGTTTATTTAACATATTTGGATTTATGTTTTTATTAAATCATTATAATTTTATTAATGACATTCATACAAGATCTTTAATAGAAATAACAGAAAAAATTAATACAAAAATTTTTTTATTTAATACAATAAATGATGTTATAAGAAAATTACCAGAAGAAAGACATACGATTTGGAAGGTTGCTTTGTTTGCTCTTGGTCATTTTTCTTTTCAGCTAATTATATGTAATGTAAGTTCATTTATTTTTTCTTTTTTTACATCAAATGATATTAATAGAAATGAAAGTGGAAAGGAATTAAAAAATATAAATGAAGATTATAAAGATGAAGAAAATTTTATGAATAAAGAAAAAAGCTATAAAGAAATGGATAAAACAGAGAAAAAAGAAAATTTACATTCAAATTATAATTTGAAGGATATATTAAAAAATAAAATGTTAAAGAGTATGTGTATATTAAATCATACAGGTTTTATACCTATGTATATTTTTAATTATATATTAAACAAATTTAAATTTATAGATAAGAATATAACCATATTTATTAACTTCTATCATTTATTATATAGTATTATGTCTAAGATATATATTCATTTTTGTTTTATTAAAAATAAAGAAAAAATTCTTTTTTCATTTAATAAATTAAAATATATCGATTTAATAAAATATATTTTTTTCAATACATATTCTTTATTTATATCTATATCTCTATTTCTAAAATATTTTAAAAATATATATACCATATATGAACAACATTACAAGCCTATATTAACAACATTTCATAGTATATTAATACCTTCTATATTAATAATATTATCTAATATATTATATCAAACTCATAATGTTAAAGCATATTTTTCGTTTAAGGATTTGTTTTTTGTGCTCAGCAATAAATATTTTATCTTCCCTTCAGCGATGTATCTTATGTTCTGTATGAATAAGCACTACCGATTGGTGAAGGTACAAACAGTGTGCATAAATATATATATATTTACAAATATATAATTTTTTTTTTTTTTTTTTTTTTTTTTTTTTTTTTAT
>NC_033654.1:291560-292441 GCF_001601855.1 Plasmodium reichenowi | reverse complement strand
ATATATATATAAATAGATAAATATATATATATATATATATAAATATAAATGGATAAATATATATATATATATATATAATATATGTAATGTCCTTTATTTACTGCATGAAATACCTATGTAACTTTATAAATGTCAAAGGATTTATTATATATTCATTAATTTATTTACTTCATTTTAAAAATTTTTTTTTTCTAAAACGATAATTTATATAAAGATACCTATTTTTATCTTCGATTTATATACTTCTTATTACATTTTTTTCTGTTTATGTAGAATAAGATAACGAAGATAGCAGATATATCTAAGATACTTAACATATCATACTCAGTTTATTTTATCCCCTTATTTTTTTATTCCTTAATATGGTTGAGGTATATGAAGAATTTGGATAAATAAAACCACAACGTTTACACATATATATATATATATATATATATTTTAATTGTTTAGTTTATTTTTTATGTATTAACCATTCTTATCAAATATATAAATAAAAAAAAAAGTCAAAGCTGTTTTTTTTTTTTTTTTTTTTTTTTTGTTAAAAAAAAATATTAATTAAATGTAATCTATACATATATTGTTTATGTTATATTTTTTTAATTCGATGTCTTGTTATTTAAAAATATTCTCCTATAACTTTATTTATTTTTTTTATTTCTTTCTTATATCATTTTAATGTTTTTATATTTATATGCAATTAAGTGCATAAGAAAAATAAAGGAAAACGAAAAATATAACATCATTAAAAATAATAAAAAGGGAATATGTTTTGTAGAACAGAGAATTTATTAAAAATGGGAGATAAAAAAAAATAATTACAAAGAAAGATTATTAGTAAATAAAAAAAAAAAAAATAAATGCAAAAGTATATACATATATGT
>NC_033654.1:288173-291460 GCF_001601855.1 Plasmodium reichenowi | reverse complement strand
TCTTCTTAAGGTATAATATTCTTTTCTATTCTTTTTTATATAATACATAATGTTGTAACTAAGGTAATTAGTTTGTATTTATTTTTGAAAATATTATAAAATATATTTTATATATATATATTTATGTATTTATTTATTTATTTGTAGCCCAGATGGGATTAATATAAGGAAAGGAAATTACAACATGATAAGAAAGATACAAAAATAAAAAAAAAATATATATAATATATATAATATATATATAGTATATAATTATACATACATATATTTAAAATACATATAATTTTATTTTATTTCATTTTATTTTATTTTTATGTATTTTAAAATTAAATTATAATTAAATAAATAATACACGAAGGTATATATTTATTTGAATATAATATTTATAATATTATTTTTATATAATTATAGTTTATATGTATAGAAAAAAAAAAAAAAAAAATAAATAAATAAATAAATATATGTATATATATATATAATTATATAACCATGTATGTATTTTTAATTTAAGCTGTTTACTGAAATTAATTTTAAGGTACAGCTTTATAAATATAATTATTTCATATATAAGATTTATTGCATAATAAAAATATTTATATTATACTTTTTTTTTTTTTTTTTTTTTTTGTTTATTCATTCTTTATATGTTTTTTTCCATTTCTTTGTTTTTCAATATGATATAAAGCAAAAGAAAAGAAAAAAAATAAAATAAAAATAAAAAAAGAAAAAAAAAATAGAAAGAAAGAAAAATAAAATGAAAGGAAAGGAAAAGGTATCCGTTCACACATAAATGGATACCATATTATACATGACTAAATGTATATATTTTTATGCATAAATATTTTTTCATATTCCTTTTTTTTTTATGTGTTATTATAATCCTTTCTTTATCTTTAAAAATTACTAAATATTTATATATTTATTTGTTTATATATTTATATATATATATATTTATTTATTTATTTATTTGTTTATATATTTATTTGTTTATATATTTATTTATTGATTTATATATCCTCACCTTTTAACCCAAAATGGTCACTAAAAAAAAGTGTTGGAGACTAAAAGGTGGGATGTCTTTGGTATCTTTTTTTTGTTTTTTTTGTTTTTTTTTGTTTTTTTTGCTTTTTAATAATAATAAAAGCATATTATATGTGGATTGTTTTAATAATGAGGGGCATGAGGCGATAGGTATGGTTGCGATGTCTGGTTTAAAGAATGAGCAATTATATGAGCTGAAGAAATTATTAAATGGTAAGGATTTAGTGGATATCGGAAAATGGGGACATGTAGTACATGATAAAATAAATGGAGCTAAAAGTATGCATTTTAATTTACAAGAAAATGATTGTAGAAATATAAATTTTGAATGTAAGGATACAAATGGTTTATGTTTAATAAATTCAATAAAATATTTTTATAATAAATTATTATCTACAAATCCTGATTCACAAAATAAAATATATACTAATATTGATAAAAAGGAGACATTAAAAAAATTCAAATTTATATATCCAAGAAATATTAATTTTACGGATTCGGATTCATTGAAATATTTAATATCGTTAATAAGTGATTTACATCAACCGTTAAGAATAGGATTTACTCATGATAATGGAGGACAAGATATAAGCATTACACATTTTAATATGGATGGAACTAAAATTAAGACAAATCTCTTTGAATATATGGATAACGAAATTATAGATAAAATGATAAATAAATATCAATCATCATGGTATAGTGGATGGACACATATCAATCGTATTTTTGATGAACATAAAAAAGATGAAGAATTATTTGAACAACATGGAATACAAGTTATAGATATTTGGGCTAAACAAATTATAAGTGAATTCTGTTCAGAATTTTATCTTCATAATTATGTAACACATTTTATGATGACTAAAGGAGATCAATTACATTTTGATACATCCAAAAATATTGATATATTTTATGATCTAGAGTTCTTATTGGAAAGATTGATACGTTTTAATATATTAAGAGCTGGTTCTAGAATATCTATTATATTAAATTATATTTTTTCAAAAAAAAAATTTTCTCATTTCAGAAAAAAATCTATTTTTGATAAGGGTACAAAAAATAAAGAAAAATATATCAAGATGAGTGTATAGACCCTTATTCATACAATGAATAAATATATATTATATGAATATATATATGAAATATATTTATTGTATAAACAAAATTTATATTATATTTATATTATATTTATATTATATTTATATTATATTTATATTATATTTATATTATATACCTATGTGTCTTTTATATATATATATATATTTTTTTTTTTTTTTTTTTTTTTTTCTAGATTTTCAAGAATCACAAGGATATCATCTTGCATCCGCTTATAAGAGCAATGCTATTTTTATTAACCTTACAATAATATTTGTCATATTGGTACTATATAAAAATATAAGTGTGTTTAATATATATATATTTTTTTTATATATAAATCCAACAAGAATTATTTTATCCTTACAAGATGGTTTAAAAAATATATATATATATAATGTATATGTTATATATATATATATTTTTTTTTATTTTTTTTTATTTTTTATTTTTTTTTATTTTTTAGTTGCTACTATTTTATTTCAATATTATCATGAAACGAAGAAATAAAATGCACCTTCCCGATAAAATAGAACATATAGAATTACAAGGAAAATGTAACTAATCCTATTTTTGTATATAACCAAAAGGGGATGGACTACAATCTGATTAGAAGAAACATTTTATTTTATATGATAATTTTTTTTTACGTCTTTTACACTTTTATGGAGATAATATTATATATATATAAAGATATAATTATGAATGATATACAAAAATAACATTGTTTTTTATAACTTTTTTTGTTTCGTATACACATGATTATATTATATCCTTCTATTATGCCTTTATTATATAGTCTGTATAATGAACTTGGGTATTTCTTTTTTTTTATATGTATACCAAGAAATAAAATATATATATAATGCATATATATATAATACATATATATATATATATATATATATATATATATATATATATATATGTGCATGTTTTTATTTATTGATTTTTCATTCTTTTCTCCACTTGTCATTTGTAAGAAAAATAAAATATATATATATATATATGTACATATACAATGTATATGGTACTTTTAATTATCATACCTAATTATTTATGTAACTTCTTTTATATATATATATATATATTTATATTTTTTTTTTTTTTTTTTTTTTTTTTTTTTTTTTTTTTTTTTTTTTTTTTAA
>NC_033654.1:286093-288073 GCF_001601855.1 Plasmodium reichenowi | reverse complement strand
AAAAAAAAAAAAAAAAAAAAAAAAAAAAAAAAATGATAGAGAAGATGATATAATAAACTATTTTATATAATATAAAATATATATATTTTATATATATATAATATGTTGATGTATTATTCGCTTTTCCTTTTTAATTTAATAATATGTTGTAACATTACAAGTATTTATGGATATATACACAAAGCTAGATCACTTGAACCATATATAAAAAATGATCAGATAAAAAATTATAGTAGTAATATAAAACAAAAGAGAAAAAGCTCTTTATATTTATTAAAAAATGAAAAGGATGAGATAAAAGTCGTCAAGTACCCGGACCCTATATTAAGGCGACGAAGTGAAGAAGTCACAAATTTTGATGATAATTTGAAGGTAATGAAAATGTACATATATATATAAATAAATTAATATATATATATATAATACACATATTACAATATATATATATATTTACATATGTATGTATGTATGTATGTATGCATGTTTTTATTTATTTCATTTTATATTATTCTTTAGAGAGTTGTGAGAAAAATGTTTGATATTATGTACGAGAGCAAAGGTATTGGTTTGTCTGCACCACAAGTAAATATAAGCAAACGAATTATTGTATGGAATGCATTATATGAAAAAAGAAAAGAAGAAAATGAACGAATATTTATTAATCCGTCCATAGTAGAACAAAGTTTAGTTAAAGTAAAATTAATAGAAGGATGTTTATCATTTCCTGGAATAGAAGGAAAAGTTGAACGACCTAGTATAGTATCTATATCATATTATGATATTAATGGATATAAACATTTAAAAATTTTGAAAGGTATACATTCTAGAATATTTCAACATGAATTTGATCATCTTAATGGTACATTATTTATTGATAAAATGACACAAGTCGATAAAAAAAAAGTAAGACCAAAACTTAACGAGCTAATTAGGGATTATAAGGCTACTCACACAGAAGAACCAGCCCTATAACAACAAAAAGGGGAATCAATATATACATACATAAAAACACACACAAATATATGTATATATATATATATATATATGTTTGTACATATTAATATCTATGTACAAATATTTTTGTGGTGACAAATGTTATTTTTTTTTTTTTTCCATTTTTTTTGAAAAAAAAAATTAAAATAATTAACATTATTATTATAAGAATGTTTCACAATGTTATAAAAATATATAAAGTATGAAAAAATATAATCACAAAAAAAAAAAAAAAAAAAAAAATACATATATATATATATATATATATATATATATATATTATACCACATTCAGATTTATTTTCATTTAAAAATAACACTTTTATATTTTTTCTGAATTCGTCCAGAATCTATAGTTGTAGTTTTCCTGAGTGAAGCTTTATTTGAGGAAGTTTTTTTTCTCAAGAAATGATTTCGTCCTGGCTTCTTTCTTATGAGTTTACCATTTTTCGTTAATTTAAATCTTTTAGCAATAGATTTATTCGTTTTTGGTTTAATATTTGTACAACCACGAACATGTAAAATAAAATCGCTTTTGTGAATTTTTGTTTTTTTTTCTGTTTTTAAGATATGATAAGTAAGACTTATATAGAAATATTTTATTTCATTTAACAATTTGTTACGTGGAAATAAAACCAATTGTTGAGGAATAAAATTTTTGTGTAAACTATTTGTTTTTCTTATCATATTATTATATATGTTCATTTTCTTATTTATATTCTTTTTCTCTTTTTTTTTCATATTATATTTTATGTTTGAGTATATATCTATTCCCCCTACCTTATTCATACATGCTGCTTTATTGATTTTATATTTTATACCATATGTATAGCTTCGTATAAAAATAAACATGAACAACTTAACCAAGAGACACTTCATAATTCTTTTTTTTTCATAACATGTAACATTTTATGTTTTTATATCTACCAAATGGAAAAAAAAAAAAATAAATAAATAAATAAATAAATAAATAAATAAACAAATATAT